>NW_027472895.1:0-183197 GCF_030347505.1 Rhynchophorus ferrugineus
CTTATCTATTGGCGATTTCGTTCCAATTAACATTCCAAGTAATATTCGGCATGCTAATTACATTGCCGGTTGCCAAATTGCATTATCTCTTATAGTTTCCGAGATATGGACTATCGATAATTTACACCTTAGGCTCTGCTTCTAACTTGGGCCCAAATTGTAATATGGTCTTATCTATTGGCGATTTCGTTCCAATTCACATTCCAAGTAATATTCGGCATGCTAATTACATTGCCGGTTGCCAAATTGCATTATCTCTTATTGTTTCCGAGATATGGACTATCGATAATTTACACCTTAGGCTCTGCTTCTAACTTGGGCCCAAATTGTAAAATGGTCTTATCTATTGGCGATTTCGTTCCAATTCACATTCCAAGTAGTATTCGGCATGCTAATTACATTGCCGGTTGCCAAATTGCATTATCTCTTATAGTTTCCGAGATATGGACTATCGATAATTTACACCTTAGGCTCTGCTTCTAACTTGGGCCCAAATTGTAAAATGGTCTTATCTATTGGCGATTTCGTTCCAATTCACATTCCAAGTAATATTCGGCATGCTAATTACATTGCGGTTGCCAAATTGCATTATCTTTTATAGTTTCCAAGATATGGACTATCGATAATTTACACCTTAGGCTCTGCTTCTAACTTGGGCCCCAAATTGTAAAATGGTCTTACCTATTGGCGATTTCGTTCCAATTTACATTCCAAGTAATATCCGGCATGCTAATTACATTGCCGGTTGCCAAATTGCATTATCTCTTATAGTTTCCGAGATATGGACTATCGATAATTTACACCTTAGGCTCTGCTTCTAACTTGGGCCCAAATTGTAAAATGGTCTTATCTATTGGCGATTTCGTTCCAATTCACATTCCAAGTAATATTCGGCATGCTAATTACATTGCCGGTTGCCAAATTGCATTATCTCTATAGTTTCCGAGATATGGACTATCGATAATTTACACCTTAGGCTCTGCTTCTAACTTGGGCCCAAATTGTAAAATGGTCTTATCTATTGCCGATTTCGTTCCAATTCACATTCCAAGTAATATTCGGCATGCTAATTACATTGCCGGTGCCAAATTGCATTATCTCTTATAGTTTCCGAGATATGGACTATCGATAATTTACACCTTAGGCTCTGCTTCTAACTTGGGCCCAAATTGTAAAATGGTCTTATCTATTGGCGATTTCATTCCAATTCACATTCCAAGTAATATTCGGCATGCTAATTACATTGCCGGTTGCCAAATTGCATTATCTCTTATAGTTTCCGAGATATGGACTATCGATAATTTACACTTTATACTCTGCTTCTAACTTGGGCCCAAATTGTAAAATCGTCTTATCTATTGGCGGATTTCGTTCCAATTCACATTCCAAGTAATATTCGGCATGCTAATTACATTGCCGGTTGCCAAATTGCATTATCTCTTATAGTTTCCGAGATATGGACTATCGATAATTTACACCTTAGGCTCTGCTTCTAACTTGGGCCCAAATTGTAAAATGGTCTTATCTATTGGCGATTTCGTTCCAATTCACATTCCAAGTAATATTCGGCATGCTAATTACATTGCCGGTTGCCAAATTGAATTATCTCTTATAGTTTCCGAGATATGGACTATAGATAATTTACACCTTAGGCTCTGCTTCTAACTTGTGCCCAAATTGTAAAATGGTCTTATCTATTGGCGATTTCGTTCCAATTCACATTCCAAGTAGTATTCGGCATGCTAATTACATTGCCGGTTGCCAAATTGCATTATCTCTTATAGTTTCCGAGATATGGACTATCGATAATTTACACCTTAGGCTCTGCTTCCAACTTGGGCCCAAATTGTAAAATGGTCTTATCTATTGGCGATTTCGTTCCAATTCACATTCCAAGTAATATTCGGCATGCTAATTACATTGCCGGTTGCCAAATTGCATTATCTCTTATAGTTTCCGAGATATGGACTATCGATAATTTACACCTTAGGCTCCGCTTCTAACTTGGCCCCAAATTGTAAAATGGCTTTATCTATTGGCGATTTCGTTCCAATTCACATTCCAAGTAATATTCGGCATGCTAATTACATTGCCGGTTGCCAAATTGCATTATCTCTTATAGTTTCCGAGATATGGACTATCGATAATTTACACCTTAGGCTCTGCTACTAACTTGGGCCCAAATTGTAAAATGGTCTTATCTATTGGCGATTTCGTTCCAATTCACATTCCAAGTAATATTCGGCATGCTAATTACATTGCCGGTGGCCAAATTGAATTATCTCTTATAGTTTCCGAGATATGGACTATCGATAAGTAAAACCTTAGGCTCTGCTTCTAACTTGGGCCCAAATTGTAAAATGGTCTTACCTATTGGCGATTTCGTTCCAATTCACATTCCAAGTAATATTCGGCATGCTAATTACATTGCCGGTTACCAAATTGCATTATCTCTTATAGTTTCCGAGATATGGACTATCGATAATTTACACCTTAGGTTCTGCTTCTAACTTGGGCCCAAATTGTAAAATGGTCTTATCTATTGGCGATTTCGTTCCAATTAACATTCCAAGTAATATTCGGCATGCTAATTACATTGCCGGTTGCCAAATTGCATTATCTCTTATAGTTTCCGGAGATATGGACTATCGATAATTTACACCTTAGGCTCTGCTTCTAACTTGGGCCCAAATTGTAATATGGTCTTATCTATTGGCGATTTCGTTCCAATTCACATTCCAAGTAATATTCGGCATGCTAATTACATTGCCGGTTGCCAAATTGCATTATCTCTTATAGTTTCCGAGATATGGACTATCGATAATTTACACCTTAGGCTCTGCTTCTAACTTGGGCCCCAAATTGTAAAATGGTCTTATCTATTGGCGATTTCGTTCCAATTCACATTCCAAGTAGTATTCGGCATGCTAATTACATTGCGGTTGCCAAATTGCATTATCTCTTATAGTTTCCGAGATATGGACTATCGATAATTTACACCTTAGGCTCTGCTTCTAACTTGGGCCCAAATTGTAAAATGGTCTTATCTATTGGCGATTTCGTTCCAATTCACATTCCAAGTAATATTCGGCATGCTAATTACATTGCCGGTTGCCAAATTGCATTATCTTTTATAGTTTCCGAGATATGGACTATCGATAATTTACACCTTAGGCTCTGCTTCTAACTTGGGCCCAAATTGTAAAATGGTCTTACCTATTGGCGATTTCGTTCCAATTTACATTCCAAGTAATATCCGGCATGCTAATTACATTGCCGGTTGCCAAATTGCATTATCTCTTATAGTTTCCGAGATATGGACTATCGATAATTTACACCTTAGGCTCTGCTTCTAACTTGGGCCCAAATTGTAAAATGGTCTTATCTATTGGCGATTTCGTTCCAATTCACATTCCAAGTAATATTCGGCATGCTAATTACATTGCCGGTTGCCAAATTGCATTATCTTTATAGTTTCCGAGATATGGACTATCGATAATTTACACCTTAGGCTCTGCTTCTAACTTGGGCCCAAATTGTAAAATGGTCTTATCTATTGCCGATTTCGTTCCAATTCACATTCCAAGTAATATTCGGCATGCTAATTACATTGCCGGTTGCCAAATTGCATTATCTCTTATAGTTTCCGAGATATGGACTATCGATAATTTACACTTTATACTCTGCTTCTAACTTGGGCCCAAATTGTAAAATCGTCTTATCTATTGGCGATTTCGTTCCAATTCACATTCCAAGTAATATTCGGCATGCTAATTACATTGCCGGTTGCCAAATTGCATTATCTCTTATAGTTTCCGAGATATGGACTATCGATAATTTACACCTTAGGCTCTGCTTTCTAACTTGGGCCCAAATTGTTAAAATGGTCTTATCTATTGGCGATTTCGTTCCAATTCACATTCCAAGTAATATTCGGCATGCTAATTACATTGCCGGTTGCCAAATTGAATTATCTCTTATAGTTTCCGAGATATGGACTATAGATAATTTACACCTTAGGCTCTGCTTCTAACTTGTGCCCAAATTGTAAAATGGTCTTATCTATTGGCGATTTCGTTCCAATTCACATTCCAAGTAGTATTCGCATGCTAATTACATTGCCGGTTGCCAAATTGCATTATCTCTTATAGTTTCCGAGATATGGACTATCGATAATTTACACCTTAGGCTCTGCTTCCAACTTGGGCCCAAATTGTAAAATGGTCTTATCTATTGGCGATTTCGTCCCAATTCACATTCCAAGTAATATTCGGCATGCTAATTACATTGCCGGTTGCGAAATTGCATTATCTCTTATAGTTTTCCGAGATATAGACTATCGATAATTTACACCTTAGGCTCTGCTTCTAACTTGGGCCCAAATTGTAAAATGGTCTTATCTATTGGCGATTTCGTCCCAATTCACATTCCAAGTAATATTCGGCATGCTAATTACATTGCCGGTTGCGAAATTGCATTATCTCTTATAGTTTCCGAGATATAGACTATCGATAATTTACACCTTAGGCTCTGCTTCTAACTTGGGCCCAAATTGTAAAATGGCTTTATCTATTGGCGATTTCGTTCCAATTCACATTCCAAGTAATATTGGGCATGCTAATTACATTGCCGGTTGCCAAATTGCATTATCTCTTATAGTTTCCGAGATATGGACTATCGATAATTTACACCTTAGGCTCTGCTTCTAACTTGGGCCCAAATTGTAAAATGGTCTTATCTATTGGCGATTTCGTCCCAATTCACATTCCAAGTAATATTCGGCATGCTAATTACATTGCCGGTTGCGAAATTGCATTATCTCTTATAGTTTCCGAGATATAGACTATCGATAATTTACACCTTAGGCTCTGCTTCTAACTTGGGCCCAAATTGTAAAATGGCTTTATCTATTGGCGATTTCGTTCCAATTCACATTCCAAGTAATATTGGGCATGCTAATTACATTGCCGGTTGCCAAATTGCATTATCTCTTATAGTTTCCGAGATATGGACTATCGATAATTTACACCTTAGGCTCTGCTTCTAACTTGGGGCCCAAATTGTAAAATGGCTTTATCTATTGGCGATTTCGTTCCAATTCACATTCCAAGTAATATTCGGCATGCTAATTACATTGCCGGTTGCCAAATTGCATTATCTCTTATAGTTTCCGAGATATGGGACTATCGATAATTTACACCTTAGGCTCTGCTACTAACTTGGCCCAAATTGTAAAATGGTCTTATCTATTGGCGATTTCGTTCCAATTCACATTCCAAGTAATATTCGGCATGCTAATTACATTGCCGGTGGCCAAATTGAATTATCTCTTATAGTTTCCGAGATATGGACTATCGATAAGTAAAACCTTAGGCTCTGCTTCTAACTTGGGCCCAAATTGTAAAATGGTCTTACCTATTGGCGATTTCGTTCCAATTCACATTCCAAGTAATATTCGGCATGCTAATTACATTGCCGGTTACCAAATTGCATTATCTCTTATAGTTTCCGAGATATGGACTATCGATAATTTACACCTTAGGCTCTGCTTCTAACTTGGGCCCAAATTGTAAAATGGTCTTATCTATTGGCGATTTCGTTCCAATTAACATTCCAAGTAATATTCGGCATGCTAATTACATTGCCGGTTGCCAAATTGCATTATCTCTTATAGTTTCCGAGATATGGACTATCGATAATTTACACCTTAGGCTCTGCTTCTAACTTGGGCCCAAATTGTAATATGGTCTTATCTATTGGCGATTTCGTTCCAATTCACATTCCAAGTAATATTCGGCATGCTAATTACATTGCCGGTTACCAAATTGCATTATCTCTTATAGTTTCCGAGATATGGACTATCGATAATATACACCTTAGGCTCTGCTTCTAACTTGGGCCCAAATTGTAAAATGGTCTTATCTATTGGCGATTTCGTTCCAATTAACATTCCAAGTAATATTCGGCATGCTAATTACATTGCCGGTTGCCAAATTGCATTATCTCTTATAGTTTCCGAGATATGGACTATCGATAATTTACACCTTAGGCTCTGCTTCTAACTTGGGCCCAAATTGTAAAATGGTCTTATCTATTGGCGATTTCGTTCCAATTCACATTCCAAGTAATATTCGGCATGCTAATTACATTGCCGGTTGCCAAATTGCATTATCTTTTATAGTTTCCGAGATATGGACTATCGATAATTTACACCTTAGGCTCTGCTTCTAACTTGGGCCCAAATTGTAAAATGGTCTTACCTATTGGCGATTTCGTTCCAATTTACATTCCAAGTAATATCCGGCATGCTAATTACATTGCCGGTTGCCAAATTGCATTATCTCTTATAGTTTCCGAGATATGGACTATCGATAATTTACACCTTAGGTTCTGCTTCTAACTTGGGCCCAAATTGTAAAATGGTCTTATCTATTGGCGATTTCGTTCCAATTCACATTCCAAGTAATATTCGGCATGCTAATTAAATTGCCGGTTGCCAAATTGAATTATCTCTTATAGTTTCCGAGATATGGACTATAGATAATTTACACCTTAGGCTCTGCTTCTAACTTGTGCCCAAATTGTAAAATGGTCTTATCTATTGGCGATTTCGTTCCAATTCACATTCCAAGTAGTATTCGGCATGCTAATTACATTGCCGGTTGCCAAATTGCATTATCTCTTATAGTTTCCGAGATATGGACTATCGATAATTTACACCTTAGGCTCTGCTTCCAACTTGGGCCCAAATTGTAAAATGGTCTTATCTATTGGCGATTTCGTTCCAATTCACATTCCAAGTAATATTCGGCATGCTAATTACATTGCCGGTTGCCAAATTGCATTATCTCTTATAGTTTCCGAGATATGGACTATCGATAATTTACACCTTAGGCTCTGCTTCTAACTTGGGCCCAAATTGTAAAATGGTCTTATCTATTGGCGATTTCGTCCCAATTCACATTCCAAGTAATATTCGGCATGCTAATTACATTGCCGGTTGCGAAATTGCATTATCTCTTATAGTTTCCGAGATATAGACTATCGATAATTTACACCTTAGGCTCTGCTTCTAACTTGGGCCCAAATTGTAAAATGGCTTTATCTATTGGCGATTTCGTTCCAATTCACATTCCAAGTAATATTGGGCATGCTAATTACATTGCCGGTTGCGAAATTGCATTATCTCTTATAGTTTCCGAGATATGGACTATCGATAATTTACACCTTAGGCTCTGCTTCTAACTTGGGCCCAAATTGTAAAATGGTCTTACCTATTGGCGATTTCGTTCCAATTCACATTCCAAGTAATATCCGGCATACTAATTACATTGCCGGTTGCCAAATTGCATTATCTCTTATAGTTTCCGAGATATGGACTATCGATAATTTACACCTTAGGCTCTGCTTCTAACTTGGGCCCAAATTGTAAAATGGTCTTACCTATTGGCGATTTCGTTCCAATTCACATTCCAAGTAATATTCGGCATGCTAATTACATTGCCGGTTGCCAAATTGCATTATCTCTTATAGTTTCCGAGATATGGACTATCGATAATTTACACCTTAGGCTCTGCTTCTAACTTGGGCCCAAATTGTAAAATGGTCTTATCTATTGGCGATTTCGTTCCAATTAACATTCCAAGTAATATTCGGCATGCTAATTACATTGCCGGTTGCCAAATTGCATTATCTCTTATAGTTTCCGAGATATGGACTATCGATAATTTACACCTTAGGCTCTGCTTCTAACTTGGGCCCAAATTGTAATATGGTCTTATCTATTGGCGATTTCGTTCCAATTCACATTCCAAGTAATATTCGGCATGCTAATTACATTGCCGGTTGCCAAATTGCATTATCTCTTATATTTTCCGAGATATGGACTATCGATAATTTACACTTTAGGCTCTGCTTCTAACTTGGGCCCAAATTGTAATATGGTCTTATCTATTGGCGATTTCGTTCCAATTCACATTCCAAGTAATATTCGGCATGCTAATTACATTGCCGGTTGCCAAATTGTATTATCTCTTATATTTTCCGAGATATGGACTATCGATAATTTACACTTTAGGCTCTGCTTCTAACTTGGGCCCAAATTGTAAAATCGTCTTATCTATTGGCGATTTCGTTCCAATTCACATTCCAAGTAATATTCGGCATGCTAATTACATTGCCGGTTGCCAAATTGCATTATCTCTTATAGTTTCCGAGATATGGACTATCGATAATTTACACCTTAGGCTCTGCTTCTAACTTGGGCCCAAATTGTAAAATGGTCTTATCTATTGGCGATTTCGTTCCAATTCACATTCCAAGTAATATTCGGCATGCTAATTACATTGCCGGTTGCCAAATTGAATTATCTCTTATAGTTTCCGAGATATGGACTATAGATAATTTACACCTTAGGCTCTGCTTCTAACTTGTGCCCAAATTGTAAAATGGTCTTATCTATTGGCGATTTCGTTCCAATTCACATTCCAAGTAGTATTCGGCATGCTAATTACATTGCCGGTTGCCAAATTGCATTATCTCTTATAGTTTCCGAGATATGGACTATCGATAATTTACACCTTAGGCTCTGCTTCCAACTTGGGCCCAAATTGTAAAATGGTCTTATCTATTGGCGATTTCGTTCCAATTCACATTCCAAGTAATATTCGGCATGCTAATTACATTGCCGGTTGCCAAATTGCATTATCTCTTATAGTTTCCGAGATATGGACTATCGATAATTTACACCTTAGGCTCTGCTTCTAACTTGGGCCCAAATTGTAAAATGGTCTTATCTATTGGCGATTTCGTCCCAATTCACATTCCAAGTAATATTCGGCATGCTAATTACATTGCCGGTTGCGAAATTGCATTATCTCTTATAGTTTCCGAGATATAGACTATCGATAATTTACACCTTAGGCTCTGCTTCTAACTTGGGCCCAAATTGTAAAATGGCTTTATCTATTGGCGATTTCGTTCCAATTCACATTCCAAGTAATATTGGGCATGCTAATTACATTGCCGGTTGCCAAATTGCATTATCTCTTATAGTTTCCGAGATATGGACTATCGATAATTTACACCTTAGGCTCTGCTTCTAACTTGGGCCCAAATTGTAAAATGGCTTTATCTATTGGCGATTTCGTTCCAATTCACATTCCAAGTAATATTCGGCATGCTAATTACATTGCCGGTTGCCAAATTGCATTATCTCTTATAGTTTCCGAGATATGGACTATCGATAATTTACACCTTAGGCTCTGCTACTAACTTGGGCCCAAATTGTAAAATGGTCTTATCTATTGGCGATTTCGTTCCAATTCACATTCCAAGTAATATTCGGCATGCTAATTACATTGCCGGTTGCCAAATTGCATTATCTCTTATAGTTTCCGAGATATGGACTATCGATAATTTACACCTTAGGCTCTGCTTCTAACTTGGGCCCAAATTGTAAAATGGTCTTATCTATTGGCGATTTCATTCCAATTCACATTCCAAGTAATATTCGGCATGCTAATTACATTGCCGGTTGCCAAATTGCATTATCTCTTATATTTTCCGAGATATGGACTATCGATAATTTACACTTTAGGCTCTGCTTCTAACTTGGGCCCAAATTGTAAAATCGTCTTATCTATTGGCGATTTCGTCCCAATTCACATTCCAAGTAATATTCGGCATGCTAATTACATTGCCGGTTGCGAAATTGCATTATCTCTTATAGTTTCCGAGATATAGACTATCGATAATTTACACCTTAGGCTCTGCTTCTAACTTGGGCCCAAATTGTAAAATGGCTTTATCTATTGGCGATTTCGTTCCAATTCACATTCCAAGTAATATTGGGCATGCTAATTACATTGCCGGTTGCCAAATTGCATTATCTCTTATAGTTTCCGAGATATGGACTATCGATAATTTACACCTTAGGCTCTGCTTCTAACTTGGGCCCAAATTGTAAAATGGCTTTATCTATTGGCGATTTCGTTCCAATTCACATTCCAAGTAATATTCGGCATGCTAATTACATTGCCGGTTGCCAAATTGCATTATCTCTTATAGTTTCCGAGATATGGACTATCGATAATTTACACCTTAGGCTCTGCTACTAACTTGGGCCCAAATTGTAAAATGGTCTTATCTATTGGCGATTTCGTTCCAATTCACATTCCAAGTAATATTCGGCATGCTAATTACATTGCCGGTGGCCAAATTGAATTATCTCTTATAGTTTCCGAGATATGGACTATCGATAAGTAAAACCTTAGGCTCTGCTTCTAACTTGGGCCCAAATTGTAAAATGGTCTTACCTATTGGCGTTTTCGTTCCAATTCACATTCCAAGTAATATTCGGCATGCTAATTACATTGCCGGTTACCAAATTGCATTATCTCTTATAGTTTCCGAGATATGGACTATCGATAATTTACACCTTAGGCTCTGCTTCTAACTTGGGCCCAAATTGTAAAATGGTCTTATCTATTGGCGATTTCGTTCCAATTAACATTCCAAGTAATATTCGGCATGCTAATTACATTGCCGGTTGCCAAATTGCATTATCTCTTATAGTTTCCGAGATATGGACTATCGATAATTTACACCTTAGGCTCTGCTTCTAACTTGGGCCCAAATTGTAAAATGGTCTTACCTATTGGCGATTTCGTTCCAATTCACATTCCAAGTAATATTCGGCATGCTAATTACATTGCCGGTTGCCAAATTGCATTATCTCTTATAGTTTCCGAGATATGGACTATCGATAATTTACACCTTAGGCTCTGCTTCTAACTTGGGCCCAAATTGTAAAATGGTCTTATCTATTGGCGATTTCGTTCCAATTAACATTCCAAGTAATATTCGGCATGCTAATTACATTGCCGGTTGCCAAATTGCATTATCTCTTATAGTTTCCGAGATATGGACTATCGATAATTTACACCTTAGGCTCTGCTTCTAACTTGGGCCCAAATTGTAATATGGTCTTATCTATTGGCGATTTCGTTCCAATTCACATTCCAAGTAATACTCGGCATGCTAATTACATTGCCGGTTGCCAAATTGCATTATCTCTTATTGTTTCCGAGATATGGACTATCGATAATTTACACCTTAGGCTCTGCTTCTAACTTGGGCCCAAATTGTAAAATGGTCTTATCTATTGGCGATTTCGTTCCAATTCACATTCCAAGTAGTATTCGGCATGCTAATTACATTGCCGGTTGCCAAATTGCATTATCTCTTATAGTTTCCGAGATATGGACTATCGATAATTTACACCTTAGGCTCTGCTTCTAACTTGGGCCCAAATTGTAAAATGGTCTTATCTATTGGCGATTTCGTTCCAATTCACATTCCAAGTAATATTCGGCATGCTAATTACATTGCCGGTTGCCAAATTGCATTATCTTTTATAGTTTCCAAGATATGGACTATCGATAATTTACACCTTAGGCTCTGCTTCTAACTTGGGCCCAAATTGTAAAATGGTCTTACCTATTGGCGATTTCGTTCCAATTTACATTCCAAGTAATATCCGGCATGCTAATTACATTGCCGGTTGCCAAATTGCATTATCTCTTATAGTTTCCGAGATATGGACTATCGATAATTTACACCTTAGGCTCTGCTTCTAACTTGGGCCCAAATTGTAAAATGGTCTTATCTATTGGCGATTTCGTTCCAATTCACATTCCAAGTAATATTCGGCATGCTAATTACATTGCCGGTTGCCAAATTGCATTATCTCTATAGTTTCCGAGATATGGACTATCGATAATTTACACCTTAGGCTCTGCTTCTAACTTGGGCCCAAATTGTAAAATGGTCTTATCTATTGCCGATTTCGTTCCAATTCACATTCCAAGTAATATTCGGCATGCTAATTACATTGCCGGTGCCAAATTGCATTATCTCTTATAGTTTCCGAGATATGGACTATCGATAATTTACACCTTAGGCTCTGCTTCTAACTTGGGCCCAAATTGTAAAATGGTCTTATCTATTGGCGATTTCATTCCAATTCACATTCCAAGTAATATTCGGCATGCTAATTACATTGCCGGTTGCCAAATTGCATTATCTCTTATAGTTTCCGAGATATGGACTATCGATAATTTACACTTTATACTCTGCTTCTAACTTGGGCCCAAATTGTAAAATCGTCTTATCTATTGGCGATTTCGTTCCAATTCACATTCCAAGTAATATTCGGCATGCTAATTACATTGCCGGTTGCCAAATTGCATTATCTCTTATAGTTTCCGAGATATGGACTATCGATAATTTACACCTTAGGCTCTGCTTCTAACTTGGGCCCAAATTGTAAAATGGTCTTATCTATTGGCGATTTCGTTCCAATTCACATTCCAAGTAATATTCGGCATGCTAATTACATTGCCGGTTGCCAAATTGAATTATCTCTTATAGTTTCCGAGATATGGACTATAGATAATTTACACCTTAGGCTCTGCTTCTAACTTGTGCCCAAATTGTAAAATGGTCTTATCTATTGGCGATTTCGTTCCAATTCACATTCCAAGTAGTATTCGGCATGCTAATTACATTGCCGGTTGCCAAATTGCATTATCTCTTATAGTTTCCGAGATATGGACTATCGATAATTTACACCTTAGGCTCTGCTTCCAACTTGGGCCCAAATTGTAAAATGGTCTTATCTATTGGCGATTTCGTTCCAATTCACATTCCAAGTAATATTCGGCATGCTAATTACATTGCCGGTTGCCAAATTGCATTATCTCTTATAGTTTCCGAGATATGGACTATCGATAATTTACACCTTAGGCTCCGCTTCTAACTTGGCCCCAAATTGTAAAATGGCTTTATCTATTGGCGATTTCGTTCCAATTCACATTCCAAGTAATATTCGGCATGCTAATTACATTGCCGGTTGCCAAATTGCATTATCTCTTATAGTTTCCGAGATATGGACTATCGATAATTTACACCTTAGGCTCTGCTACTAACTTGGGCCCAAATTGTAAAATGGTCTTATCTATTGGCGATTTCGTTCCAATTCACATTCCAAGTAATATTCGGCATGCTAATTACATTGCCGGTGGCCAAATTGAATTATCTCTTATAGTTTCCGAGATATGGACTATCGATAAGTAAAACCTTAGGCTCTGCTTCTAACTTGGGCCCAAATTGTAAAATGGTCTTACCTATTGGCGATTTCGTTCCAATTCACATTCCAAGTAATATTCGGCATGCTAATTACATTGCCGGTTACCAAATTGCATTATCTCTTATAGTTTCCGAGATATGGACTATCGATAATTTACACCTTAGGTTCTGCTTCTAACTTGGGCCCAAATTGTAAAATGGTCTTATCTATTGGCGATTTCGTTCCAATTAACATTCCAAGTAATATTCGGCATGCTAATTACATTGCCGGTTGCCAAATTGCATTATCTCTTATAGTTTCCGAGATATGGACTATCGATAATTTACACCTTAGGCTCTGCTTCTAACTTGGGCCCAAATTGTAATATGGTCTTATCTATTGGCGATTTCGTTCCAATTCACATTCCAAGTAATATTCGGCATGCTAATTACATTGCCGGTTGCCAAATTGCATTATCTCTTATAGTTTCCGAGATATGGACTATCGATAATTTACACCTTAGGCTCTGCTTCTAACTTGGGCCCAAATTGTAAAATGGTCTTATCTATTGGCGATTTCGTTCCAATTCACATTCCAAGTAGTATTCGGCATGCTAATTACATTGCCGGTTGCCAAATTGCATTATCTCTTATAGTTTCCGAGATATGGACTATCGATAATTTACACCTTAGGCTCTGCTTCTAACTTGGGCCCAAATTGTAAAATGGTCTTATCTATTGGCGATTTCGTTCCAATTCACATTCCAAGTAATATTCGGCATGCTAATTACATTGCCGGTTGCCAAATTGCATTATCTTTTATAGTTTCCGAGATATGGACTATCGATAATTTACACCTTAGGCTCTGCTTCTAACTTGGGCCCAAATTGTAAAATGGTCTTACCTATTGGCGATTTCGTTCCAATTTACATTCCAAGTAATATCCGGCATGCTAATTACATTGCCGGTTGCCAAATTGCATTATCTCTTATAGTTTCCGAGATATGGACTATCGATAATTTACACCTTAGGCTCTGCTTCTAACTTGGGCCCAAATTGTAAAATGGTCTTATCTATTGGCGATTTCGTTCCAATTCACATTCCAAGTAATATTCGGCATGCTAATTACATTGCCGGTTGCCAAATTGCATTATCTTTATAGTTTCCGAGATATGGACTATCGATAATTTACACCTTAGGCTCTGCTTCTAACTTGGGCCCAAATTGTAAAATGGTCTTATCTATTGCCGATTTCGTTCCAATTCACATTCCAAGTAATATTCGGCATGCTAATTACATTGCCGGTGCCAAATTGCATTATCTCTTATAGTTTCCGAGATATGGACTATCGATAATTTACACCTTAGGCTCTGCTTCTAACTTGGGCCCAAATTGTAAAATGGTCTTATCTATTGGCGATTTCATTCCAATTCACATTCCAAGTAATATTCGGCATGCTAATTACATTGCCGGTTGCCAAATTGCATTATCTCTTATAGTTTCCGAGATATGGACTATCGATAATTTACACTTTATACTCTGCTTCTAACTTGGGCCCAAATTGTAAAATCGTCTTATCTATTGGCGATTTCGTTCCAATTCACATTCCAAGTAATATTCGGCATGCTAATTACATTGCCGGTTGCCAAATTGCATTATCTCTTATAGTTTCCGAGATATGGACTATCGATAATTTACACCTTAGGCTCTGCTTCTAACTTGGGCCCAAATTGTAAAATGGTCTTATCTATTGGCGATTTCGTTCCAATTCACATTCCAAGTAATATTCGGCATGCTAATTACATTGCCGGTTGCCAAATTGAATTATCTCTTATAGTTTCCGAGATATGGACTATAGATAATTTACACCTTAGGCTCTGCTTCTAACTTGTGCCCAAATTGTAAAATGGTCTTATCTATTGGCGATTTCGTTCCAATTCACATTCCAAGTAGTATTCGGCATGCTAATTACATTGCCGGTTGCCAAATTGCATTATCTCTTATAGTTTCCGAGATATGGACTATCGATAATTTACACCTTAGGCTCTGCTTCCAACTTGGGCCCAAATTGTAAAATGGTCTTATCTATTGGCGATTTCGTCCCAATTCACATTCCAAGTAATATTCGGCATGCTAATTACATTGCCGGTTGCGAAATTGCATTATCTCTTATAGTTTCCGAGATATAGACTATCGATAATTTACACCTTAGGCTCTGCTTCTAACTTGGGCCCAAATTGTAAAATGGTCTTATCTATTGGCGATTTCGTCCCAATTCACATTCCAAGTAATATTCGGCATGCTAATTACATTGCCGGTTGCGAAATTGCATTATCTCTTATAGTTTCCGAGATATAGACTATCGATAATTTACACCTTAGGCTCTGCTTCTAACTTGGGCCCAAATTGTAAAATGGCTTTATCTATTGGCGATTTCGTTCCAATTCACATTCCAAGTAATATTGGGCATGCTAATTACATTGCCGGTTGCCAAATTGCATTATCTCTTATAGTTTCCGAGATATGGACTATCGATAATTTACACCTTAGGCTCTGCTTCTAACTTGGGCCCAAATTGTAAAATGGTCTTATCTATTGGCGATTTCGTCCCAATTCACATTCCAAGTAATATTCGGCATGCTAATTACATTGCCGGTTGCGAAATTGCATTATCTCTTATAGTTTCCGAGATATAGACTATCGATAATTTACACCTTAGGCTCTGCTTCTAACTTGGGCCCAAATTGTAAAATGGCTTTATCTATTGGCGATTTCGTTCCAATTCACATTCCAAGTAATATTGGGCATGCTAATTACATTGCCGGTTGCCAAATTGCATTATCTCTTATAGTTTCCGAGATATGGACTATCGATAATTTACACCTTAGGCTCTGCTTCTAACTTGGGCCCAAATTGTAAAATGGCTTTATCTATTGGCGATTTCGTTCCAATTCACATTCCAAGTAATATTCGGCATGCTAATTACATTGCCGGTTGCCAAATTGCATTATCTCTTATAGTTTCCGAGATATGGACTATCGATAATTTACACCTTAGGCTCTGCTACTAACTTGGGCCCAAATTGTAAAATGGTCTTATCTATTGGCGATTTCGTTCCAATTCACATTCCAAGTAATATTCGGCATGCTAATTACATTGCCGGTGGCCAAATTGAATTATCTCTTATAGTTTCCGAGATATGGACTATCGATGGACAACCTTAGGCTCTGCTTCTAACTTGGGCCCAAATTGTAGAATGGTCTTACCTATTGGCGATTTCGTTCCAATTCACATTCCAAGTAATATTCGGCATGCTAATTACATTGCCGGTTACCAAATTGCATTATCTCTTATAGTTTCCGAGATATGGACTATCGATAATTTACACCTTAGGCTCTGCTTCTAACTTGGGCCCAAATTGTAAAATGGTCTTATCTATTGGCGATTTCGTTCCAATTAACATTCCAAGTAATATTCGGCATGCTAATTACATTGCCGGTTGCCAAATTGCATTATCTCTTATAGTTTCCGAGATATGGACTATCGATAATTTACACCTTAGGCTCTGCTTCTAACTTGGGCCCAAATTGTAATATGGTCTTATCTATTGGCGATTTCGTTCCAATTCACATTCCAAGTAATATTCGGCATGCTAATTACATTGCCGGTTACCAAATTGCATTATCTCTTATAGTTTCCGAGATATGGACTATCGATAATATACACCTTAGGCTCTGCTTCTAACTTGGGCCCAAATTGTAAAATGGTCTTATCTATTGGCGATTTCGTTCCAATTAACATTCCAAGTAATATTCGGCATGCTAATTACATTGCCGGTTGCCAAATTGCATTATCTCTTATAGTTTCCGAGATATGGACTATCGATAATTTACACCTTAGGCTCTGCTTCTAACTTGGGCCCAAATTGTAAAATGGTCTTATCTATTGGCGATTTCGTTCCAATTCACATTCCAAGTAATATTCGGCATGCTAATTACATTGCCGGTTGCCAAATTGCATTATCTTTTATAGTTTCCGAGATATGGACTATCGATAATTTACACCTTAGGCTCTGCTTCTAACTTGGGCCCAAATTGTAAAATGGTCTTACCTATTGGCGATTTCGTTCCAATTTACATTCCAAGTAATATCCGGCATGCTAATTACATTGCCGGTTGCCAAATTGCATTATCTCTTATAGTTTCCGAGATATGGACTATCGATAATTTACACCTTAGGTTCTGCTTCTAACTTGGGCCCAAATTGTAAAATGGTCTTATCTATTGGCGATTTCGTTCCAATTCACATTCCAAGTAATATTCGGCATGCTAATTAAATTGCCGGTTGCCAAATTGAATTATCTCTTATAGTTTCCGAGATATGGACTATAGATAATTTACACCTTAGGCTCTGCTTCTAACTTGTGCCCAAATTGTAAAATGGTCTTATCTATTGGCGATTTCGTTCCAATTCACATTCCAAGTAGTATTCGGCATGCTAATTACATTGCCGGTTGCCAAATTGCATTATCTCTTATAGTTTCCGAGATATGGACTATCGATAATTTACACCTTAGGCTCTGCTTCCAACTTGGGCCCAAATTGTAAAATGGTCTTATCTATTGGCGATTTCGTTCCAATTCACATTCCAAGTAATATTCGGCATGCTAATTACATTGCCGGTTGCCAAATTGCATTATCTCTTATAGTTTCCGAGATATGGACTATCGATAATTTACACCTTAGGCTCTGCTTCTAACTTGGGCCCAAATTGTAAAATGGTCTTATCTATTGGCGATTTCGTCCCAATTCACATTCCAAGTAATATTCGGCATGCTAATTACATTGCCGGTTGCGAAATTGCATTATCTCTTATAGTTTCCGAGATATAGACTATCGATAATTTACACCTTAGGCTCTGCTTCTAACTTGGGCCCAAATTGTAAAATGGCTTTATCTATTGGCGATTTCGTTCCAATTCACATTCCAAGTAATATTGGGCATGCTAATTACATTGCCGGTTGCGAAATTGCATTATCTCTTATAGTTTCCGAGATATGGACTATCGATAATTTACACCTTAGGCTCTGCTTCTAACTTGGGCCCAAATTGTAAAATGGTCTTACCTATTGGCGATTTCGTTCCAATTCACATTCCAAGTAATATCCGGCATGCTAATTACATTGCCGGTTGCCAAATTGCATTATCTCTTATAGTTTCCGAGATATGGACTATCGATAATTTACACCTTAGGCTCTGCTTCTAACTTGGGCCCAAATTGTAAAATCGTCTTATCTATTGGCGATTTCGTTCCAATTCACACTCCAAATAATATTCGGCATGCTAATTACATTGCCGGTTGCGAAATTGCATTATCTCTTATAGTTTCCGAGATATGGACTATCAATAAATTACACCTTAGGCTCTGCTTCTAACTTTGGCCCAAATTGTAAAATGGTCTTATCTATTGGCGATTTCGTTCCAATTCACATTCCAAGTAATATTCGGCATGCTAATTACATTGCCGGTTGCCAAATTGCATTATCTCTTATAGTTTCCGAGATATGGACTATCGATAATTTACACCTTAGGCTCTGCTTCTAACTTGGGCCCAAATTGTAAAATGGTCTTATCTATTGGCGATTTCGTTCCAATTCACATTCCAAGTAATATTCGGCATGCTAATTACATTGCCGGTTGCCAAATTGTATTATCTCTTATAGTTTCCGAGATATGGACTATAGATAATTTACACCTTAGGCTCTGCTTCTAACTTGGGCCCAAATTGTAAAATGGTCTTATCTATTGGCGATTTCGTTCCAATTCACATTCCAAGTAGTATTCGGCATGCTAATTACATTGCCGGTTGCCAAATTGCATTATCTCTTATAGTTTCCGAGATATGGACTATCGATAATTTACACCTTAGGCTCTGCTTCTAACTTGGGCCCAAATTGTAAAATGGTCTTATCTATTGGCGATTTCGTTCCAATTCGCACTCCAAGTAATATTCGGCATGCTAATTACATTGCCGGTTGCGAAATTGCATTATCTCTTATAGTTTCCGAGATATGGACTATCAATAATTTACACCTTAGGCTCTGCTTCTAACTTGGGCCCAAATTGTAAAATGGTCTTATCTATTGGCGATTTCGTTCCAATTCACATTCCAAGTAATATTCGGCATGCTAATTACATTGTCGGTTGCCAAATTGCATTATCTCTTATAGTTTCCGAGATATGGACTATCGATAATTTACACCTTAGGCTCTGCTTCTAACTTGGGCCCAAATTGTAAAATGGTCTTATCTATTGGCGATTTCGTTCCAATTCACATTCCAAGTAATATTCGGCATGCTAATTACATTGCCGGTTGCCAAATTGCATTATCTCTTATAGTTTCCGAGATATGGACTATCGATAATTTACACCTTAGGCTCTGTTTCTAACTTGGGCCCAAATTGTAAAATGGTCTTATCTATTGGCGATTTCGTTCCAATTCACATTCGAAGTAATATTCGGCATGCTAATTACATTGCCGGTTGCCAAATTGCATTATCTCTTATAGTTTCCGAGATATGGACTATCGATAATTTACACCTTAGGCTCTGCTTCTAACTTGGGCCCAAATTGTAAAATGGTCTTATCTATTGGCGATTTCATTCCAATTCACATTCCAAGTAATATTCGGCATGCTAATTACATTGCCGGTTGCCAAATTGCATTATCTCTTATAGTTTCCGAGATATGGACTAACGATAATTTACACCTTAGGCTCTGCTTCTAACTTGGGCCCAAATTGTAAAATGGTCTTATCTATTGGCGATTTCGTTCCAATTCACATTCCAAGTAATATTCGGCATGCTAATTACATTGCCCGTTGCCAAATTGCATTATCTCTTATAGTTTCCGAGATATGGACTATCGATAATTTACACCTTAGGCTCTGCTTCTAACGGGCCCAAATTGTAAAATCGTCTTATCTATTGGCGATTTCGTTCCAATTCACATTCCAAGTAATATTCGGCATGCTAATTACATTGCCGGTTGCCAAATTGCATTATCTCTTATAGTTTCCGAGATATGGACTATCGATAATTTACACCTTAGGCTCTGCTTCTAACTTGGGCCCAAATTGTAAAATGGTCTTATCTATTGGCGACTTCGTTCCAATTCACATTCCAAGTAATATCCGGCATGCTAATTACATTGCCGGTTGCCAAATTGAATTATCTCTTATAGTTTCCGAGATATGGACTATCGATAATTTACACCTTAGGCTCTGCTTCTAACTTGGGCCCAAATTGTAAAATGGTCTTACCTATTGGCGATTTCGTTCCAATTCACATTCCAAGTAATATCCGGCATGCTAATTACATTGCCGGTTGCCAAATTGAATTATCTCTTATAGTTTCCGAGATATGGACTATCGATAATTTACACCTTAGGCTCTGCTTCTAACTTGGGCCCAAATTGTAAAATCGTCTTACCTATTGGCGATTTCGTTCCAATTCACATTCCAAGTAATATCCGGCATGCTAATTACATTGCCGGTTGCCAAATTGCATTATCTCTTATAGTTTCCGAGATATGGACTATCGATAATTTACACCTTAGGCTCTGCTTCTAACTTGGGCCCAAATTGTAAAATCGTCTTATCTATTGGCGATTTCGTTCCAATTCACATTCCAAGTAATATTCGGCATGCTAATTACATTGCCGGTTGCCAAATTGCATTATCTCTTATAGTTTCCGAGATATGGACTATCGCTAATTTACACCTTAGGCTCTGCTTCTAACTTGGGCCCAAATTGTAAAATGGTCTTTTCTATTGCCGATCTGTTCCAATTCACATTCCAAGTTATATTCGGCATGCTAATTACATTGCCGGTTGCCAAATTGCATTATCTCTTATAGTTTCCGAGATATGGACTATCGATAATTTACACCTTAGGCTCTGCTTCTAACTTGGGAACAAATTGTAAAATGGTCTTATCTATTTCCGATTTCGTTCCAATTCACACTCCAAATAATATTCGGCATGCTAATTACATTGCCGGTTGCGAAATTGCATTATCTCTTATAGTTTCCGAGATATGGACTATCAATAATTTACACCTTAGGCTCTGCTTCTAACTTGGGCCCAAATTGTAAAATGGTCTTATCTATTGGCGATTTCGTTCCAATTCACATTCCAAGTACTATTCGGCATGCTAATTACATTGCCGGTTGCCAAATTGCATTATCTCTTATAGTTTCCGAGATATGGACTATCGATAATTTACACCTTAGGCTCTGTTTCTAACTTGGGCCCAAATTGTAAAATGGTCTTATCTATTGGCGATTTCGTTCCAATTCACATTCCAAGTAATATTCGGCATGCTAATTACATTGCCGGTTGCCAAATTGCATTATCTCTTATAGTTTCCGAGATATGGACTATCGATAATTTACACCTTAGGCTCTGCTTCTAACTTGGGCCCAAATTGTAAAATCGTCTTATCTATTGGCGATTTCGTTCTAATTCACATTCCAAGTAATATTCGGCATGCTAATTACATTGCCGGTTGCCAAATTGCATTATCTCTTATAGTTTCCGAGATATGGACTATCGGTAATTTACACCTTAGACTCTGTTTCTAACTTGGGCCCAAATTGTAAAATGGTCTTATCTATTGGCGATTTCGTTCCAATTCACATTCCAAGTAATATCCCGCATGCTAATTACATTGTCGGTTGCCAAATTGAATTATCTCTTATAGTTTCCGAGATATGGACTATCGATAATTTACACCTTAGGCTCTGCTTCTAACTTGGGCCCAAATTGTAAAATGGTCTTACCTATTGGCGATTTCGTTCCAATTCACATTCCAAGTAATATTCGGCATGCTAATTACATTGCCGGTTGCCAAATTGAATTATCTCTTATAGTTTCCGAGATATGGACTATCGATAATTTACACCTTAGGCTCTGCTTCTAACTTGGGCCCAAATTGTAAAATGGTTTTATCTATTGGCGATTTCGTTCCAATTCACATTCCAAGTAATATTCGGCATGCTAATTACATTGCCTGTTGCCAAATTGCATTATCTCTTGTAGTTTCCGAGATATGGACTATCGATAATTTACACCTTAGGCTCTGCTTCTAACTTGGGCCCAAATTGTAAAATCGCCTTATCTATTGGCGATTTCGTTCCAATTCACATTCCAAGTAATATTCGGCATGCTAATTACATTGCCGGTTGCCAAATTGCATTATCTCTTATAGTTTCCGAGATATGGACTATCGATAATTTACACCTTAGGCTCTGCTTCTAACTTGGGCCCAAATTGTAAAATGGTCTTATCTATTGGCGATTTCGTTCCAATTCACATTCCAAGTAATATCCGGCATGCTAATTACATTGCCGGTTGCCAAATTGAATAATCTCTTATAGTTTCCGAGATATGGACTATCGATAATTTACACCTTAGGCTCTGCTTCTAACTTGGGCCCAAATTGTAAAATGGTCTTACCTATTGGCGATTTCGTTCCAATTCACATTCCAAGTAATATTCGGCATGCTAATTACATTGCCGGTTGCGAAATTGCATTATCTCTTATAGTTTCCGAGATAAGGACTATCGATTATTTACATCTTAGGCTCTGCTTCTAACTTGGGCCCAAATTGTAAAATGGTCTTATCTATTGGCGATTTCGTTCCAATTCACATTCCAAGTAATATTCGGCATGCTAATTACATTGCCGGTTGCCAAAATGCATTATCTCTTATAGTTTCCGAGATATGGACTATCGATAATTTACATCTTAGGCTCTGCTTCTAACTTGGGCCCAAATTGTAAAATGGTCTTATCTATTGGCGATTTCGTTCCAATTCACAATCCAAGTAATATTCGGCATGCTAATTACATTGCCGGTTGCCAAATTGCATTATCTCTTTTAGTTTCCGAGATATGGACTATCGATAATTTACACCTTAGGCTCTGCTTCTAACTTGGGCCCAAATTGCAAAATGGTCTTATCTATTGGCGATTTCGTTCCAATTCACATTCCAAGTAATATTGGGCATGCTAATTACATTGCCGGTTGCCAAATTGCATTATCTCTTATAGTTTCCGAGATATGGACTATCGATAATTTACACCTTAGGCTCTGCTTCTAACTTGGGAACAAATTGTAAAATGGTCTTATCTATTGGCGATTTCGTTCCAATTCACACTCCAAATAATATTCGGCATGCTAATTACATTGCCGGTTGCGAAATTGCATTATCTCTTATAGTTTCCGAGATATGGACTATCAATAATTTACACCTTAGGCTCTGCTTCTAACTTGGGCCCAAATTGTAAAATGGTCTTATCTATTGGCGATTTCGTTCCAATTCACATTCCAAGTAATATTCGGCATGCTAATTACATTGCCGGTTGCCAAATTGCATTATCTCTTATAGTTTCCGAGATATGGACTATCGATAATTTACACCTTAGGCTCTGCTTCTAACTTGGGCCCAAATTGTAAAATGGTCTTATCTATTGGCGATTTCGTTCCAATTCACATTCCAAGTAATATTCGGCATGCTAATTACATTGCCGGTTGCCAAATTGCATTATCTCTTATAGTTTCCGAGATATGGACTATCGATAATTTACACCTTAGGCTCTGTTTCTAACTTGGGCCCAAATTGTAAAATGGTCTTATCTATTGGCGATTTCGTTCCAATTCACATTCCAAGTAATATTCGGCATGCTAATTACATTGCCGGTTGCCAAATTGCATTATCTCTTATAGTTTCCGAGATATGGACTATCGATAATTTACACCTTAGGCTCTGCTTCTAACTTGGGCCCAAATTGTAAAATCGTCTTATCTATTGGCGATTTCGTTCTAATTCACAATCCAAGTAATATTCGGCATGCTAATTACATTGTCGGTTGCCAAATTGCATTATCTCTTATAGTTTCCGAGATATGGACTATCGGTAATTTACACCTTAGACTCTGTTTCTAACTTGGGCCCAAATTGTAAAATGGTCTTATCTATTGGCGATTTCGTTCCAATTCACATTCCAAGTAATATCCCGCATGCTAATTACATTGTCGGTTGCCAAATTGAATTATCTCTTATAGTTTCCGAGATATGGACTATCGATAATTTACACCTTAGGCTCTGCTTCTAACTTGGGCCCAAATTGTAAAATGGTCTTACCTATTGGCGATTTCGTTCCAATTCACATTCCAAGTAATATTCGGCATGCTAATTACATTGCCGGTTGCCAAATTGAATTATCTCTTATAGTTTCCGAGATATGGACTATCGATAATTTACACCTTAGGCTCTGCTTCTAACTTGGGCCCAAATTGTAAAATGGTCTTATCTATTGGCGATTTCGTTCCAATTCACATTCCAAGTAATATTCGGCATGCTAATTACATTGCCTGTTGCCAAATTGCATTATCTCTTGTAGTTTGCGAGATATGGACTATCGATAATTTACACCTTAGGCTCTGCTTCTAACTTGGGCCCAAATTGTAAAATCGCCTTATCTATTGGCGATTTCGTTCCAATTCACATTCCAAGTAATATTCGGCATGCTAATTACATTGCCGGTTGCCAAATTGCATTATCTCTTATAGTTTCCGAGATATGGACTATCGATAATTTACACCTTAGGCTCTGCTTCTAACTTGGGAACAAATTGTAAAATGGTCTTATCTATTGGCGATTTCGTTCCAATTCACACTCCAAATAATATTCGGCATGCTAATTACATTGCCGGTTGCGAAATTGCATTATCTCTTATAGTTTCCGAGATATGGACTATCAATAATTTACACCTTAGGCTCTGCTTCTAACTTGGGCCCAAATTGTAAAATGGTCTTATCTATTGGCGATTTCGTTCCAATTCACATTCCAAGTAATATCCGGCATGCTAATTACATTGCCGGTGGCCAAATTGAATAATCTCTTATAGTTTCCGAGATATGGACTATCGATAATTTACACCTTAATCTCTGCTTCTAACTTGGGCCCAAATTGTAAAATGGTCTTACCTATTGGCGATTTCGTTCCAATTCACATTCCAAGTAATATTCGGCATGCTAATTACATTGCCGGTTGCGAAATTGCATTATCTCTTATAGTTTCCGAGATATGGACTATCGATTATTTACATCTTAGGCTCTGCTTCTAACTTGGGCCCAAATTGTAAAATGGTCTTATCTATTGGCGATTTCGTTCCAATTCACATTCCAAGTAATATTCGGCATGCTAATTACATTGCCGGTTGCCAAAATGCATTATCTCTTATAGTTTCCGAGATATGGACTATCGATAATTTACATCTTAGGCTCTGCTTCTAACTTGGGCCCAAATTGTAAAATGGTCTTATCTATTGGCGATTTCGTTCCAATTCACATTCCAAGTAATATTCGGCATGCTAATTACATTGCCGGTTGCCAAATTGCATTATCTCTTTTAGTTTCCGAGATATGGACTATCGATAATTTACACCTTAGGCTCTGCTTCTAACTTGGGCCCAAATTGTAAAATGGCCTTATCTATTGGCGATTTCGTTCCAATTCACATTCCAAGTAATATTGGGCATGCTAATTACATTGCCGGTTGCCAAATTGCATTATCTCTTATAGTTTCCGAGATATGGACTATCGATAATTTACACCTTAGGCTCTGCTTCTAACTTGGGCCCAAATTGTAAAATGGCCTTATCTATTGGCGATTTCGTTCCAATTCACATTCCAAGTAATATTCGGCATGCTAATTAAATTGCCGGTTGCCAAATTGCATTATCTCTTATAGTTTCCGAGATATGGACTATCGATAATTTACACCTTAGGCTCTGCTTCTAACTTGGGCCCAAATTGTAAAATGGTCTTATCTATTGGCGATTTCGTTCCAATTCACATTCCAAGTTATATTCGGCATGCTAATTACATTGCCGGTTGCCAAATTGCATTATCTCTTATAGTTTCCGAGATATGGACTATCGATAATTTACACCTTAGGCTCTGCTTCTAACTTGGGCCCAAATTGTAAAATGGTCTTATCTATTGGCGATTTCGTTCCAATTCACATTCCAAGTAATATTAGGCATGCTAATTACATTGCCGGTTGCCAAATTGCATTATCTCTTATAGTTTCCGAGATATGGACTATCGATAATTTACACCTTAGGCTCTGCTTCTAACTTGGGAACAAATTGTAAAATGGTCTTATCTATTGGCGATTTCGTTCCAATTCACACTCCAAATAATATTCGGCATGCTAATTACATTGCCGGTTGCGAAATTGCATTATCTCTTATAGTTTCCGAGATATGGACTATCAATAATTTACACCTTAGGCTCTGCTTCTAACTTGGGCCCAAATTGTAAAATGGTCTTATCTATTGGCGATTTCGTTCCAATTCACATTCCAAGTAATATTCGGCATGCTAATTACATTGCCGGTTGCCAAATTGCATTATCTCTTATAGTTTCCGAGATATGGACTATCGATAATTTACACCTTAGGCTCTGCTTCTAACTTGGGCCCAAATTGTAAAATGGTCTTATCTATTGGCGATTTCGTTCCAATTCACATTCCAAGTAATATTCGGCATGCTAATTACATTGCCGGTTACCAAATTGCATTATCTCTTATAGTTTCCGAGATATGGACTATCGATAATTTACACCTTAGGCTCTGTTTCTAACTTGGGCCCAAATTGTAAAATGGTCTTATCTATTGGCGATTTCGTTCCAATTCACATTCCAAGTAATATTCGGCATGCTAATTACATTGCCGGTTGCCAAATTGCATTATCTCTTATAGTTTCCGAGATATGGACTATCGATAATTTACACCTTAGGCTCTGCTTCTAACTTGGGCCCAAATTGTAAAATCGTCTTATCTATTGGCGATTTCGTTCTAATTCACATTCCAAGTAATATTCGGCATGCTAATTACATTGCCGGTTACCAAATTGCATTATCTCTTATAGTTTCCGAGATATGGACTATCGGTAATTTACACCTTAGACTCTGTTTCTAACTTGGGCCCAAATTGTAAAATGGTCTTATCTATTGGCGATTTCGTTCCAATTCACATTCCAAGTAATATCCCGCATGCTAATTACATTGTCGGTTGCCAAATTGAATTATCTCTTATAGTTTCCGAGATATGGACTATCGATAATTTACACCTTAGGCTCTGCTTCTAACTTGGGCCCAAATTGTAAAATGGTCTTACCTATTGGCGATTTCGTTCCAATTCACATTCCAAGTAATATTCGGCATGCTAATTACATTGCCGGTTGCCAAATTGAATTATCTCTTATAGTTTCCGAGATATGGACTATCGATAATTTACACCTTAGGCTCTGCTTCTAACTTGGGCCCAAATTGTAAAATGGTCTTATCTATTGGCGATTTCGCTCCAATTCACATTCCAAGTAATATTCGGCATGCTAATTACATTGCCTGTTGCCAAATTGCATTATCTCTTGTAGTTTCCGAGATATGGACTATCGATAATTTACACCTTAGGCTCTGCTTCTAACTTGGGCCCAAATTGTAAAATCGCCTTATCTATTGGCGATTTCGTTCCAATTCACATTCCAAGTAATATTCGGCATGCTAATTACATTGCCGGTTGCCAAATTGCATTATCTCTTATAGTTTCCGAGATATGGACTATCGATAATTTACACCTTAGGCTCTGCTTCTAACTTGGGCCCAAATTGTAAAATGGTCTTATCTATTGGCGATTTCGTTCCAATTCACATTCCAAGTAATATCCGGCATGCTAATTACATTGCCGGTTGCCAAATTGAATAATCTCTTATAGTTTCCGAGATATGGACTATCGATAATTTACACCTTAGGCTCTGCTTCTAACTTGGGCCCAAATTGTAAAATGGTCTTACCTATTGGCGATTTCGTTCCAATTCACATTCCAAGTAATATTCGGCATGCTAATTACATTGCCGGTTGCGAAATTGCATTATCTCTCATAGTTTCCGAGATATGGACTATCGATAATTTACATCTTAGGCTCTGCTTCTAACTTGGGCCCAAATTGTAAAATGGTCTTATCTATTGGCGATTTCGTTCCAATTCACATTCCAAGTAATATTCGGCATGCTGATTACATTGCCGGTTGCCAAATTGCATTATCTCTTTTAGTTTCCGAGATATGGACTATCGATAATTTACACCTTAGGCTCTGCTTCTAACTTGGGCCCAAATTGTAAAATGGTCTTATCTATTGGCGATTTCGTTCCAATTCACATTCCAAGTAATATTGGGCATGCTAATTACATTGCCGGTTGCTAAATTGCATTATCTCTTATAGTTTCCGAGATATGGACTATCGATAATTTACACCTTAGGCTCTGCTTCTAACTTGGGCCCAAATTGTAAAATGGATTTATCTATTGGCGATTTCGTTCCAATTCACATTCCAAGTAATATTCGGCATGCTAATTAAATTGCCGGTTGCCAAATTGCATTATCTCTTATAGTTTCCGAGATGTGGACTATCGATAATTTACACCTTAGGCTCTGCTACTAACTTGGGCCCAAATTGTAAAATGGTCTTATCTATTGGCGATTTCGTTCCAATTCACATTCCAAGTAATATTCGGCATGCTAATTACATTGCCGGTGGCCAAATTGAATTATCTCTTATAGTTTCCGAGATATGGACTATCGATAATTTACACCTTAGGCTCTGCTTCTAACTTGGGCCCAAATTGTAAAATGGTCTTACCTATTGGCGATTTCGTTCCAATTCACATTCCAAGTAATATTCGGCATGCTAATTACATTGCCGGTTGCCAAATTGCATTATCTCTTATAGTTTCCGAGATATGGACTATCGATAATTTACACCTTAGGCTCTGCTTCTAACTTGGGCCCAAATTGTAAAATGGTCTTATCTATTGGCGATTTCGTTCCAATTAACATTCCAAGTAATATTCGGCATGCTAATTACATTGCCGGTTGCCAAATTGCATTATCTCTTATAGTTTCCGAGATATGGACTATCGATAATTTACACCTTAGGCTCTGCATCTAACTTGGGCCCAAATTGTAATATGGTCTTATCTATTGGCGATTTCGTTCCAATTCACATTCCAAGTAATATTCGGCATGCTAATTACATTGCCGGTTGCCAAATTGCATTATCTCTTATAGTTTCCGAGATATGGACTATCGATAATTTACACCTTAGGCTCTGCTTCTAACTTCGGCCCAAATTGTAAAATGGTCTTATCTATTGGCGATTTCATTCCAATTCACATTCCAAGTAGTATTCGGCATGCTAATTACATTGCCGGTTGCCAAATTGCATTATCTCTTATAGTTTCCGAGATATGGACTATCGATAATTTACACCTTAGGCTCTGCTTCTAACTTGGGCCCAAATTGTAAAATGGTCTTATCTATTGGCGATTTCGTTCCAATTCACATTCCAAGTAATATTCGGCATGCTAATTACATTGCCGGTTGCCAAATTGCATTATCTCTTATAGTTTCCGAGATATGGACTATCGATAATTTACACCTTAGGCTCTGCTTCTAACTTGGGCCCAAATTGTAAAATGGTCTTATCTATTGGCGATTTCGTTCCAATTCACACTCCAAGTAATATTCGGCATGCTAATTACATTGCCGGTTGCGAAATTGCATTATCTCTTATAGTTTCCGAGATATGGACTATCAATAATTTACACCTTAGGCTCTGCTTCTAACTTGGGCCCAAATTGTAAAATGGTCTTATCTATTGGCGATTTCGTTCCAATTCACATTCCAAGTAATATTCGGCATGCTAATTACATTGCCGGTTGCCAAATTGCATTATCTCTTATAGTTTCCGAGATATGGACTATCGATAATTTACACCTTAGGCTCTGCTTCTAACTTCGGCCCAAATTGTAAAATGGTCTTATCTATTGGCGATTTCGTTCCAATTCACATTCCAAGTAGTATTCGGCATGCTAATTACATTGCCGGTTGCCAAATTGCATTATCTCTTATAGTTTACGAGATATGGACTATCGATAATTTACACCTTAGGCTCTGCTTCTAACTTGGGCCCAAATTGTAAAATGGTCTTATCTATTGGCGATTTCGTTCCAATTCACATTCCAAGTAATATTCGGCATGCTAATTACATTGCCGGTTGCCAAATTGCATTATCTCTTATAGTTTCCGAGATATGGACTATCGATAATTTACACCTTAGGCTCTTCTTCTAACTTGGGCCCAAATTGTAAAATGGTCTTATCTATTGGCGATTTCGTTCCAATTCACACTCCAAGTAATATTCGGCATGCTAATTACATTGCCGGTTGCGAAATTGCATTATCTCTTATAGTTTCCGAGATATGGACTATCAATAATTTACACCTTAGGCTCTGCTTCTAACTTGGGCCCAAATTGTAAAATGGTCTTATCTATTGGCGATTTCGTTCCAATTCACATTCCAAGTAATATTCGGCATGCTAATTACATTGCCGGTTGCCAAATTGCATTATCTCTTATAGTTTCCGAGATATGGACTATCGATAATTTACACCTTAGGCTCTGCTTCTAACTTGGACCCAAATTGTAAAATGGTCTTATCTATTGGCGATTTCGTTCCAATTCACATTCCAAGTAATATTCGGCATGCTAATTACATTGCCGGTTGCCAAATTGCATTATCTCTTATAGTTTCCGAGATATGGACTATCGATAATTTACACCTTAGGCTCTGTTTCTAACTTGGGCCCAAATTGTAAAATGGTCTTATCTATTGGCGATTTCGTTCCAATTCACATTCCAAGTAATATTCGGCATGCTAATTACATTGCCGGTGGCCAAATTGAATTATCTCTTATAGTTTCCGAGATATGGACTATCGATAATTTACACCTTAGGCTCTGCTTCTAACTTGGGCCCAAATTGTAAAATGGTCTTACCTATTGGCGATTTCGTTCCAATTCACATTCCAAGTAATATTCGGCATACTAATTACATTGCCGGTTGCCAAATTGCATTATCTCTTATAGTTTCCGAGATATGGACTATCGATAATTTACACCTTAGGCTCTGCTTCTAACTTGGGCCCAAATTGTAAAATGGTCTTATCTATTGGCGATTTCGTTCCAATTCACATTCCAAGTAATATTCGGCATGCTAATTACATTGCCGGTTGTCAAATTGCATTATCTCTTATAGTTTCCGAGATATGGACTATCGATAATTTACACTTTAGGCTCTGTTTCTAACTTGGGCCCAAATTGTAAAATGGTCTTATCTATTGGCGATTTCGTTCCAATTCACATTCCAAGTAATATTCGGCATGCTATTTACATTGCCGGTTGCCAAATTGCATTATCTCTTATAGTTTCCGAGATATCGACTATCGATAATTTACACCTTAGGCTCTGCATCTAACTTGGGCCCAAATTGTAATATGGTCTTATCTATTGGCGATTTCGTTCCAATTCACATTCCAAGTAATATTCGGCATGCTAATTACATTGCCGGTTGCCAAATTGCATTATCTCTTATAGTTTCCGAGATATGGACTATCGATAATTTACACCTTAGGCTCTGCTTCTAACTTGGGCCCAAATTGTAAAATGGTCTTACCTATTGGCGATTTCGTTCCAATTCACATTCCAAGTAATATTCGGCATGCTAATTACATTGCCGGTTGCCAAATTGCATTATCTCTTATAGTTTCCGAGATATGGACTACCGATAATTTACACCTTAGGCTCTGCATCTAACTTGGGCCCAAATTGTAATATGGTCTTTTCTATTGGCGATTTCGTTCCAATTCACATTCCAAGTAATATTCGGCATGCTAATTACATTGCCGGTTGCCAAATTGCATTATCTCTTATAGTTTCCGAGATATGGACTATCAATAATTTACACCTTAGGCTCTGCTTCTAACTTGGGCCCAAATTGTAAAATGGTCTTATCTATTGGCGATTTCGTTCCAATTCACATTCCAAGTAGTATTCGGCATGCTAATTACATTGCCGGTTGTCAAATTGCATTATCTCTTATAGTTTCCGAGATATGGACTATCGATAATATACACCTTAGGCTCTGCTTCTAACTTGGGCCCAAATTGTAAAATGATCTTATCTATTGGCGATTTCGTTCCAATTCACATTCCAAGTAATATTCGGCATGCTAATTACATTGCCGGTTGCCAAATTGCATTATCTCTTATAGTTTCCGAGAAATGGACTATCGATAATTTACACCTTAGGCTCTGTTTCTAACTTGGGCCCAAATTGTAAAATGGTCTTATCTATTGGCGATTTCGTTCCAATTCACATTCCAAGTAATATTCGGCATGCTAATTACATTGCCGGTTGCCAAATTGCATTATCTCTTATAGTTTCCGAGATATGGACTATCGATAAATTACACCTTAGGCTCTGCTTCTAACTTGGGCCCAAATTGTAAAATCGTCTTATCTATTGGCGATTTCGTTCTAATTCACATTCCAAGTAATATTCGGCATGCTAATTACATTGCCGGTTGCCAAATTGCATTATCTCTTATAGTTTCCGAGATATGGACTATCGGTAATTTACACCTTAGACTCTGCTTCTAACTTGGGCCCAAATTGTAAAATGGTCTTATCTATTGGCGATTTCGTTCCAATTCACATTCCAAGTAATATTCGGCATGCTAATTACATTGCCGGTGGCCAAATTGAATTATCTCTTATAGTTTCCGAGATATGGACTATCAATAATTTACACCTTAGGCTCTGCTTCTAACTTGGGCCCAAATTGTAAAATGGTCTTACCTATTGGCGATTTCGTTCCAATTCACATTCCAAGTAATATTCGGCATGCTAATTACATTGCCGGTTGCCTAATTGCATTATCTCTTGTAGTTTCCGAGATATGGACTATCGATAATTTACACCTTAGGCTCTGCTTCTAACTTGAGCCCAAATTGTAAAATGGCCTTATCTATTGGCGATTTCGTTCCAATTCACATTCCAAGTAATATTCGGCATGCTAATTAAATTGCCGGTTGCCAAATTGCATTATCTCTTATAGTTTCCGAGATATGGACTATCGATTATTTACACCTTAGGCTCTGCTACTAACTTGGGCCCAAATTGTAAAATGGTCTTATCTATTGGCGATTTCGTTCCAATTCACATTCCAAGTAATATTCGGCATGCTAATTACATTGCCGGTGGCCAAATTGAATTATCTCTTATAGTTTCCGAGATATGGACTATCGATAATTTACACCTTAGGCTCTGCTTCTAACTTGGGCCCAAATTGTAAAATGGTCTTACCTATTGGCGATTTCGTTCCAATTCACATTCCAAGTAATATTCGGCATGCTAATTACATTGCCGGTTGCCAAATTGCATTATCTCTTATAGTTTCCGAGATATGGACTATCGATTATTTACACCTTAGGCTCTGCTTCTAACTTGGGCCCAAATTTTAAAATGGTCTTATCTATTGGCGATTTCGTTCCAATTCACATTCCAAGTAGTATTCGGCATGCTAATTACATTGCCGGTTGCCAAATTGCATTATCTCTTATAGTTTCCGAGATATGGACTATCGATAATTTACACCTTGGGCTCTGCTTCTAACTTGGGCCCAAATTGTAAAATGGTCTTATCTATTGGCGATTTCGTTCCAATTCACAATCCAAGTAATATTCGGCATGCTAATTACATTGCCGGTTGCCAAATTGCATTATCTCTTATAGTTTCCGAGATATGGACTATCGATAATTTACACCTTAGGCTCTGCTTCTAACTTGGGCCCAAATTGTAAAATGGTCTTATCTATTGGCGATTTCGTTCCAATTCACATTCCAAGTAATATTCGGCATGCTAATTACATTGCCGGTTGCCAAATTGCATTATCTCTTATAGTTTCCGAGATATGGACTATCGATAATTTACACCTTAGGCTCTGTTTCTAACTTGGGCCCAAATTGTAAAATGGTCTTATCTATTGGCGATTTCGTTCCAATTCACATTCCAAGTAATATTCGGCATGCTAATTACATTGCCGGTTGCCAAATTGCATTATCTCTTATAGTTTCCGAGATATGGACTATCGATAATTTACACCTTAGGCTCTGCTTCTAACTTGGGCCCAAATTGTAAAATCGTCTTATCTATTGGCGATTTCGTTCTAATTCACATTCCAAGTAATATTCGGCATGCTAATTACATTGCCGGTTGCCAAATTGCATTATCTCTTATAGTTTCCGAGATATGGACTATCGGTAATTTACACCTTAGACTCTGCTTCTAACTTGGGCCCTAATTGTAAAATGGTCTTATCTATTGGCGATTTCGTTCCAATTCACATTCCAAATAATATCCCGCATGCTAATTACATTGTCGGTTGCCAAATTGAATTATCTCTTATAGTTTCCGAGATATGGACTATCGATAATTTACACCTTAGGCTCTGCTTCTAACTTGGGCCCAAATTGTAAAATGGTCTTACCTATTGGCGATTTCGTTCCAATTCACATTCCAAGTAATATTCGGCATGCTAAATACATTGCCGGTTGCCAAATTGAATTATCTCTTATAGTTTCCGAGATATGGACTATCGACAATTTACACCTTAGGCTCTGCTTCTAACTTGGGCCCAAATTGTAAAAGGGTCTTATCTATTGGCGATTTCGTTCCAATTCACATTCCAAGTGATATTCGGCATGCTAATTACATTGCCGGTTGCCAAATTGCATTATCTCTTATAGTTTCCGAGATATGGACTATCGATAATTTACACCTTAGGCTCTGCTTCTAACTTGGGCCCAAATTGTAAAATGGTCTTATCTATTGGCGATTTCGTTCCAATTCACACTCCAAGTAATATTCGGCATGCTAATTACATTGCCGGTTGTGAAATTGCATTATCTCTTATAGTTTCCGAGATATGGACTATCGGTAATTTACACCTTAGGCTCTGCTTCTAACTTGGGCCCAAATTGTAAAATGGTCTTATCTATTGGCGATTTCGTTCCAATTCACATTCCAAGTAATATTCGGCATGCTAATTACATTGCCGGTTGCCAAATTGCATTATCTCTTATAGTTTCCGAGATATGGACTATCGATAATTTACACCTTAGGCTCTGCTTCTAACTTGGGCCCAAATTGTAAAATGGTCTTATCTATTGCCGATTTCGTTCCAATTCACATTCCAAGTAATATTCGGCATGCTAATTACATTGCCGGTTGCCAAATTGCATTATCTCTTATAGTTTCCGAGATATGGACTATCGATAATTTACACCTTAGGCTCTGCTTCTAACTTGGGCCCAAATTGTAAAATGGTCTTATCTATTGGCGATTTCATTCCAATTCACATTCCAAGTAATATTCGGCATGCTAATTACATTGCCGGTTGCCAAATTGCATTATCTCTTATAGTTTCCGAGATATGGACTATCGATAATTTACACCTTAGGCTCTGCTTCTAACTTGGGCCCAAATTGTAAAATGGTCTTATCTATTGGCGATTTCGTTCCAATTCACATTCCAAGTAATATTCGGCATGCTAATTACATTGCCGGTTGCCAAATTGCATTATCTCTTGTAGTTTCCGAGATATGGACTATCGATAATTTACACCTTAGGCTCTGCTTCTAACTTGGGCCCAAATTGTAAAATCGCCTTATCTATTGGCGATTTCGTTCCAATTCACATTCCAAGTAATATTCGGCATGCTAATTACATTGCCGGTTGCCAAATTGCATTATCTCTTATAGTTTCCTAGATATGGACTATCGATAATTTACACCTTAGGCTCTGCTTCTAACTTGGGCCCAAATTGTAAAATGGTCTTATCTATTGGCGATTTCGTTCCAATTCACATTCCAAGTAATATCCGGCATGCTAATTACATTGCCGGTTGCCAAATTGAATTATCTCTTATAGTTTCCGAGATATGGACTATCGATAATTTACACCTTAGGCTCTACTTCTAACTTGGGCCCAAATTGTAAAATGGTCTTACCTATTGGCGATTTCGTTCCAATTCACATTCCAAGTAATATTCGGCATGCTAATTACATTGCCGGTTGCGGAATTGTATTATCTCTTATAGTTTCCGAGATATGGACTATCGATTATTTACATCTTAGGCTCTGCTTCTAACTTGGGCCCAAATCGTAAAATGGTCTTATCTATTGGCGATTTCGTTCCAATTCACATTCCAAGTAATATTCGGCATGCTAATTACATTGCCGGTTGCCAAATTGCATTATCTCTTGTAGTTTCCGAGATATGGACTATCGATAATTTACATCTTAGGCTCTGCTTCTAACTTGGGCCCAAATTGTAAAATGGTCTTATCTATTGGCGATTTCGTTCCAATTCACATCCCAAGTAATATTCGGCATGCTAATTACATTGCCGGTTGCCAAATTGCATTATCTCTTATAGTTTCCGAGATATGGACTATCGATAATTTACACCTTAGGCTCTGCTTCTAACTTGGGCCCAAATTGTAAAATGGTCTTATCTATTGGCGATTTCGTTCCAATTCACATTCCAAGTAATATTCGGCATGCTAATTACATTGCCGGTTGCCAAATTGCATTATCTCTTATAGTTTATGAGATATGGACTATCGATAATTTACACCTTAGGCTCTGCTTCTAACTTGGGCCCAAATTGTAAAATCGTCTTATCTATTGGCGATTTCGTTCCAATTCACATTCCAAGTAATATTCGGCATGCTAATTACATTGCCGGTTGCCAAATTGCATTATCTCTTATAGTTTCCAAGATATGGACTATCGATAATTTACACCTTAGGCTCTGCTTCTAACTTGGGCCCAAATTGTAAAATGGTCTTATCTATTGGCGATTTCGTTCCAATTCACATTCCAAGTAATATTCGGCATGCTAATTACATTGCCGGTTGCCAAATTGAATTATCTCTTATAGTTTCCGAGATATGGACTATCGATAATTTACACCTTAGGCTCTGCTTCTAACTTGGGCCCAAATTGTAAAATGGTCTTATCTATTGGCGATTTCGTTCCAATTCACATTCCAAGTAGTATTCGGCATGCTAATTACATTGCCGGTTGCCAAATTGCATTATCTCTTATAGTTTCCGAGATATGGACTGTCGATAATTTACACCTTAGGCTCTGCTTCTAACTTGGGCCCAAATTGTAAAATGGTCTTATCTATTGGCGATTTCGTTCCAATTCACATTCCAAGTAATATTCGGCATGCTAATTACATTGCCGGTTGCCAAATTGCATTACCTCTTATAGTTTCCGAGATATGGACTATCGATAATTTACACCTCAGGCTCTGTTTCTAACTTGGGCTCAAATTGTAAAATGGTCTTATCTATTGGCGATTTCGTTCCAATTCACTCTCCAAGTAATATTCGGCATGCTAATTACATTGCCGGTTGCCAAATTGCATTATCTCTTATAGTTTCCGAGATATGGACTATCGATAATTTACACCTTAGGCTCTGCTTCTAACTTGGGCTCAAATTGTAAAATGGTCTTATCTATTGGCGATTTCGTTCCAATTCACATTCCAAGTAATATTCGGCATGCTAATTGCTTTACCGGTTGCCAAATTGCATTATCTCTTATAGCTTCCGAGATATGGACTGTCGATAATTTACGCCTTAGGCTCTGCTTCTAATTTGGGCCCAAATTGTAAAATGGTCTTATCTATTGGCGATTTCGTTCCAATTCACTTTCCAAGTAATATTCGGCATGCTAATTACATTGCCGGTTGCCAAATTGCATTATCTCTTATAGTTTCCGAGATATGGACTATCGATAATTTACACCTTAGGCTCTGCTTCTAACTTGGGCCCAAATTGTAAAATGGTCTTATCTATTGGCGTTTTGGTTCCAATTCACTTTCCAAGTAATATTCGGCATGCTAATTACATTGCCGGCTGCCAAATTGAATTATCTCTTATAGTTTCCGAGATATGGACTATCGATAATTTACACCTTAGGCTCTGCTTCTAACTTGGGCCCAAATTGTAAAATGGTCTTATCTATTGGCGATTTCGTTCCAATTCACATTCCAAGTAATATTCGGCTTGCTAATTACATTGCCGGTTGCCAAATTGCATTATCTCTTATAGTTTCCGAGATATGGACTATCGATAATTTACAACTTAGGCTCTGCTTCTAACTTGGGCCCAAATTGTAAAATGGTCTTATCTATTGGCGATTTCGTTCCAATTCACACTCCAAGTAATATTCGGCATGCTAATTACATTGCCGGTTGTGAAATTGCATTATCTCTTATAGTTTCCGAGATATGGACTATCGGTAATTTACACCTTAGGCTCTGCTTCTAACTTGGGCCCAAATTGTAAAATGGTCTTATCTATTGGCGATTTCGTTCCAATTCACATTCCAAGTAATATTCGGCATGCTAATTACATTGCCGGTTGCCAAATTGCATTATTTCTTATAGTTTCCGAGATATGGACTATCGATTATTTACACCTTAGGCTCTGCTTCTAACTTGGGCCCAAATTGTAAAATGGTCTTATCTATTGCCGATTTCGTTCCAATTCACATTCCAAGTAATATTCGGCATGCTAATTACATTGCCGGTTGCCAAATTGCATTATCTCTTATAGTTTCCGAGATATGGACTATCGATAATTTACACCTTAGGCTCTGCTTCTAACTTGGGCCCAAATTGTAAAATGGTCTTATCTATTGGCGATTTCGTTCCAATTCACATTCCAAGTAATATTCGGCATGCTAATTACATTGCCGGTTGCCAAATTGCATTATCTCTTATAGTTTCCGAGATATGGACTATCGATAATTTACACCTTAGGCCCTGCTTCTAACTTGGGCCCAAATTGTAAAATGGTCTTATCTATTGGCGATTTCGTTCCAATTCACATTCCAAGTAATATTCGGCATGCTAATTACATTGCCGGTTGCCAAATTGCATTATCTCTTATAGTTTCCGAGATATGGACTATCGATAATTTGCACCTTAGGCTCTGCTTCTAACTTGGGCCCAAATTGTAAAATGGTCTTATCTATTGGCGATTCCGTTCGAATTCACATTCCAAGTAATATTCGGCATGCTAATTACATTACCGGTTGCCAAATTGCATTATCTCTTATAGTTTCCGAGATATGGACTATCGATAATTTACACCTTAGGCTCTGCTTCTAACTTGGGCCCAAATTGTAAAATGGTCTTATCTATTGGCGATTTCGTTCCAATTCACATTCCAAGTAATATTCGGCATGCTAATTACATTGCCGGTTGCCAAATTGCATTATCTCTTATAGTTTCCGAGATATGGACTATCGATAATTTACACCTTAGGCTCTGCTTCTAACTTGGGCCCAAATTGTAAAATAGTCTTCTCTATTGGCGATTTCGTTCCAATTCACATTCCAAGTAATATTCGGCATGCTAATTACATTGCCGGTTGCCAAATTGCATTATCTCTTATAGTTTCCGAGATATGGACTATCGATAATTTACACCTTAGGCTCTGCTTCTAACTTGGGCCCAAATTGTAAAATGGTCTTATCTATTGCCGATTTCGTTCCAATTCACATTCCAAGTAATATTCGGCATGCTAATTACATTGCCGGTTGCCAAATTGCATTATCTCTTATAGTTTCCGAGATATGGACTATCGATAATTTACACCTTAGGCTCTGCTTCTAACTTGGGCCCAAATTGTAAAATGGTTTTATCTATTGGCGATTTCATTCCAATTCACATTCCAAGTAATACTCGGCATGCTGATTACATTGCCGGTTGCCAAATTGCATTATCTCTTATAGTTTCCGAGATATGGACTATCGATAATTTACACCTTAGGCTCTGCTTCTAACTTGGGCCCAAATTGTAAAATCGTCTTATCTATTGGCGATCTCGTTCCAATTCACATTCCAAGTAATATTCGGCATGCTAATTACATTGCCGGTTGCCAAATTTCATTATCTCTTATAGTTTCCGAGATATGGACCATCGATAATTTACACCTTAGGCTCTGCTTCTAACTTGGGCCCAAATTGTAAAATGGTCTTATCTATTGGCGATTTCGTTCCAATTAACATTCCAAGTAATATTCGGCATGCTAATTACATTGCCGGTTGCCAATTGAATTATCTCTTATAGTTTCCGAGATATGGACTATAGATATTTTACACCTTATTCTCTGCTTCTAACTTGGGCCCAAATTGTAAAATGGTCTTATCTATTGGCGATTTCGTTCCAATTCACATTCCAAGTAGTATTCGGCATGCTAATTACATTGCCGGTTGCCAAATTGCATTATCTCTTATAGTTTCCGAGATATGGACTATCGATAATTTACACCTTAGGCTCTGCTTCCCAACTTGGGCCCAAATTGTAAAATGGTCTTATCTATTGGCGATTTTGTTCCAATTCACATTCCAAGTAATATTCGACATGCTAATTACATTGCCGGTTGCCAAATTGCATTATCTCCTATAGTTTACGAGATATGGACTATCGATAATTTACACCTTAGGCTCTGCTTCTAACTTGGGCCCAAATTGTAAAATGGTCTTATCTATTGGCGATTTCGTCCCAATTCACATTCCAAGTAATATTCGGCATGCTAATTACATTGCCGGTTGCGAAATTGCATTATCTCTTATAGTTTCCGAGATATGGACTATCGATAATTTACACCTTAGGCTCTGCTTCTAACTTGGGCCCAAATTGTAAAATGGTCTTATCTATTGGCGATTTCGTTCCAATTCACATTCCAAGTAATATTCGGCATGCTAATTACATTGCCGGTTGCCAAATTGCATTATCTCTTTTAGTTTACGAGATATGGACTATCGATAATTTACACCTTAGGCTCTGCTTCTAACTTGGGCCCAAATTGTAAAATGGTCTTATCTATTAGCGATTTCGTTCCAATTCACATTCCAAGTAATATTGGGCATGCTAATTACATTGCCGGTTGCCAAATTGCATTATCTCTTATAGTTTCCGAGATATGGACTATCGATAATTTTACACCTTAGGCTCTGCTTCTAACTTGGGCCCAAATTGTAAAATGGTCTTATCTATTGGCGATTTCGTTCCAATTCACATTCCAAGTGTTATTCGGTATGCTAATTACATTGCCGGTTGCCAAATTGCATTATCTCTTATAGTTTCCGAGATATGGACTATCGATAATTTACACCTTAGGCTCTGCTACTAACTTGGGCCCAAATTGTAAAATGGTCTTATCTATTGGCGATTTCGTTCCAATTCACATTCCAAGTAATATTCGGCATGCTAATTACATTGCCGGTGGCCAAATTGAATTATATCTTATAGTTTCCGAGATATGGACTATCGATAATTTACACCTTAGGCTCTGCTTCTAACTTGGGCCCAAATTGTAATATGGTCTTACCTATTGGCGATTTCGTTCCAATTCACATTCCAAGTAATATTCGGCATGCTAATTACATTGCCGGTTGCCAAATTGCATTATCTCTTATAGTTTCCGAGATATGGACTATCGATAATTTACACCTTAGGCTCTGCTTCTAACGGGCCCAAATTGTAAAATCGTCTTATCTATTGGCGATTTCGTTCCAATTCACATTCCAAGTAATATTCGGCATGCTAATTACATTGCCGGTTGCCAAATTGCATTATCTCTTATAGTTTCCGAGATATGGACTATCGATAATTTACACCTTAGGCTCTGCTTCTAACTTGGGCCCAAATTGTAAAATGGTCTTATCTATTGGCGATTTCGTTCCAATTCACATTCCAAGTAATATCCGGCATGCTAATTACATTGCCGGTTGCCAAATTGAATTATCTCTTATAGTTTCCGAGATATGGACTATCGATAATTTACACCTTAGGCTCTGCTTCTAACTTGGGCCCAAATTGTAAAATGGTCTTACCTATTGGCGATTTCGTTCCAATTCACATTCCAAGTAATATCCGGCATGCTAATTACATTGCCGGTTGCCAAATTGAATTATCTCTTATAGTTTCCGAGATATGGACTATCGATAATTTACACCTTAGGCTCTGCTTCTAACTTGGGCCCAAATTGTAAAATGGTCTTACCTATTGGCGATTTCGTTCCAATTCACATTCCAAGTAATATCCGGCATGCTAATTACATTGCCGGTTGCCAAATTGCATTATCTCTTATAGTTTCCGAGATATGGACTATCGATAATTTACACCTTAGGCTCTGCTTCTAACTTGGGCCCAAATTGTAAAATCGTCTTATCTATTGGCGATTTCGTTCCAATTCACATTCCAAGTAATATTCGGCATGCTAATTACATTGCCGGTTGCCAAATTGCATTTTCTCTTATAGTTTCCGAGATATGGACTATCGATAATTTACACCTTAGGCTCTGCTTCTAACTTGGGCCCAAATTGTAAAATGGTCTTATCTATTGGCGATTTCGTTCCAATTCACATTCCAAGTAATATTCGGCATGCTAATTACATTGCCGGTTGCCAAATTGCATTATCTCTTATAGTTTCCGAGATATGGACTATCGATAATTTACACCTTAGGCTCTGCTTCTAACTTGGGCCCAAATTGTAAAATAGTCTTCTCTATTGGCGATTTCGTTCCAATTCACATTCCAAGTAATATTCGGCATGCTAATTACATTGCCGGTTGCCAAATTGCATTATCTCTTATAGTTTCCGAGATATGGACTATCGATAATTTACACCTTAGGCTCTGCTTCTAACTTGGGCCCAAATTGTAAAATGGTCTTATCTATTGCCGATTTCGTTCCAATTCACATTCCAAGTAATATTCGGCATGCTAATTACATTGCCGGTTGCCAAATTGCATTATCTCTTATAGTTTCCGAGATATGGACTATCGATAATTTACACCTTAGGCTCTGCTTCTAACTTGGGCCCAAATTGTAAAATGGTTTTATCTATTGGCGATTTCATTCCAATTCACATTCCAAGTAATATTCGGCATGCTGATTACATTGCCGGTTGCCAAATTGCATTATCTCTTATAGTTTCCGAGATATGGACTATCGATAATTTACACCTTAGGCTCTGCTTCTAACTTGGGCCCAAATTGTAAAATCGTCTTATCTATTGGCGATCTCGTTCCAATTCACATTCCAAGTAATATTCGGCATGCTAATTACATTGCCGGTTGCCAAATTGCATTATCTCTTATAGTTTCCGAGATATGGACCATCGATAATTTACACCTTAGGCTCTGCTTCTAACTTGGGCCCAAATTGTAAAATGGTCTTATCTATTGGCGATTTCGTTCCAATTCACATTCCAAGTAATATTCGGCATGCTAATTACATTGCCGGTTGCCAAATTGAATTATCTCTTATAGTTTCCGAGATATGGACTATAGATATTTTACACCTTATTCTCTGCTTCTAACTTGGGCCCAAATTGTAAAATGGTCTTATCTATTGGCGATTTCGTTCCAATTCACATTCCAAGTAGTATTCGGCATGCTAATTACATTGCCGGTTGCCAAATTGCATTATCTCTTATAGTTTCCGAGATATGGACTATCGATAATTTACACCTTAGGCTCTGCTTCCAACTTGGGCCCAAATTGTAAAATGGTCTTATCTATTGGCGATTTCGTTCCAATTCACATTCCAAGTAATATTCGACATGCTAATTACATTGCCGGTTGCCAAATTGCATTATCTCCTATAGTTTACGAGATATGGACTATCGATAATTTACACCTTAGGCTCTGCTTCTAACTTGGGCCCAAATTGTAAAATGGTCTTATCTATTGGCGATTTCGTCCCAATTCACATTCCAAGTAATATTCGGCATGCTAATTACATTGCCGGTTGCGAAATTGCATTATCTCTTATAGTTTCCGAGATATGGACTATCGATAATTTACACCTTAGGCTCTGCTTCTAACTTGGGCCCAAATTGTAAAATGGTCTTATCTATTGGCGATTTCGTTCCAATTCACATTCCAAGTAATATTCGGCATGCTAATTACATTGCCGGTTGCCAAATTGCATTATCTCTTTTAGTTTACGAGATATGGACTATCGATAATTTACACCTTAGGCTCTGCTTCTAACTTGGGCCCAAATTGTAAAATGGTCTTATCTATTAGCGATTTCGTTCCAATTCACATTCCAAGTAATATTGGGCATGCTAATTACATTGCCGGTTGCCAAATTGCATTATCTCTTATAGTTTCCGAGATATGGACTATCGATAATTTACACCTTAGGCTCTGCTTCTAACTTGGGCCCAAATTGTAAAATGGCCTTATCTATTGGCGATTTCGTTCCAATTCACATTCCAAGTGTTATTCGGTATGCTAATTACATTGCCGGTTGCCAAATTGCATTATCTCTTATAGTTTCCGAGATATGGACTATCGATAATTTACACCTTAGGCTCTGCTACTAACTTGGGCCCAAATTGTAAAATGGTCTTATCTATTGGCGATTTCGTTCCAATTCACATTCCAAGTAATATTCGGCATGCTAATTACATTGCCGGTGGCCAAATTGAATTATATCTTATAGTTTCCGAGATATGGACTATCGATAATTTACACCTTAGGCTCTGCTTCTAACTTGGGCCCAAATTGTAAAATGGTCTTACCTATTGGCGATTTCGTTCCAATTCACATTCCAAGTAATATTCGGCATGCTAATTACATTGCCGGTTGCCAAATTGCATTATCTCTTATAGTTTCCGAGATATGGACTATCGATAATTTACACCTTAGGCTCTGCTTCTAACGGGCCCAAATTGTAAAATCGTCTTATCTATTGGCGATTTCGTTCCAATTCACATTCCAAGTAATATTCGGCATGCTAATTACATTGCCGGTTGCCAAATTGCATTATCTCTTATAGTTTCCGAGATATGGACTATCGATAATTTACACCTTAGGCTCTGCTTCTAACTTGGGCCCAAATTGTAAAATGGTCTTATCTATTGGCGATTTCGTTCCAATTCACATTCCAAGTAATATCCGGCATGCTAATTACATTGCCGGTTGCCAAATTGAATTATCTCTTATAGTTTCCGAGATATGGACTATCGATAATTTACACCTTAGGCTCTGCTTCTAACTTGGGCCCAAATTGTAAAATGGTCTTACCTATTGGCGATTTCGTTCCAATTCACATTCCAAGTAATATCCGGCATGCTAATTACATTGCCGGTTGCCAAATTGAATTATCTCTTATAGTTTCCGAGATATGGACTATCGATAATTTACACCTTAGGCTCTGCTTCTAACTTGGGCCCAAATTGTAAAATGGTCTTACCTATTGGCGATTTCGTTCCAATTCACATTCCAAGTAATATCCGGCATGCTAATTACATTGCCGGTTGCCAAATTGCATTATCTCTTATAGTTTCCGAGATATGGACTATCGATAATTTACACCTTAGGCTCTGCTTCTAACTTGGGCCCAAATTGTAAAATCGTCTTATCTATTGGCGATTTCGTTCCAATTCACATTCCAAGTAATATTCGGCATGCTAATTACATTGCCGGTTGCCAAATTGCATTTTCTCTTATAGTTTCCGAGATATGGACTATCGATAATTTACACCTTAGGCTCTGCTTCTAACTTGGGCCCAAATTGTAAAATGGTCTTATCTATTGCCGATTTCGTTCCAATTCACATTCCAAGTAATATTCTTCATGCTAATTACATTGCCGGTTGCCAAATTGCATTATCTCTTATAGTTTCCGAGATATGGACTATCGATAATTTACACCTTAGGCTCTGCTTCTAACTTGGGCCCAAATTGTAAAATGGTCTTATCTATTGGCGATTTCATTCCAATTCACATTCCAAGTAATATTCGGCATGCTAATTACATTGCCGGTTGCCAAATTGCATTATCTCTTATAGTTTCCGCGATATGGACTATCGATAATTTACACCTTAGGCTCTGCTTCTAACTTGGGCCCAAATTGTAAAATCGTCTTATCTATTGGCGATCTCGTTCCAATTCACATTCCAAGTAATATTCGGCATGCTAATTACATTGCCGGTTGCCAAATTGCATTATCTCTTATAGTTTCCGAGATATGGACTATCGATAATTTACACCTTAGGCTCTGCTTCTAACTTGGGCCCAAATTGTAAAATGGTCTTATCTATTGGCGATTTCGTTCCAATTCACATTCCAAGTAATATTCGGCATGCTAATTACATTGCCGGTTGCCAAATTGCATTATCTCTTATAGTTTACGAGATATGGACTATCGATAATTTACACCTTAGGCTCTGCTTCTAACTTGGGCCCAAATTGTAAAATGGTCTTATCTATTGGCGATTTCGTTCCAATTCACATTCCAAGTAATATTCGGCATGCTAATTACATTGCCGGTTGCCAAATTGCATTATCTCTTTTAGTTTCCGAGATATGGACTATCGATAATTTACACCTTAGGCTCTGCTTCTAACTTGGGCCCAAATTGTAAAATGGCCTTATCTATTGGCGATTTCGTTCCAATTCACATTCCAAGTAATATTCGGCATGCTAATTACATTGCCGGTTGCCAAATTGCATTATCTCTTATAGTTTCCGAGATATGGACTATCGATAATTTACACCTTAGGCTCTGCTACTAACTTGGGCCCAAATTGTAAAATGGTCTTATCTAATGGCGATTTCGTTCCAATTCACATTCCAAGTAATATTCGGCATGCTAATTACATTGCCGGTTGCCAAATTGCATTATCTCTTATAGTTTCCGAGATATAGACTATCGATAATTTACACCTTAGGCTCTGCTTCTAACTTGGGCCCAAATTGTAAAATGGTCTTATCTATTGGCGATTTCGTTCCAATTAACATTCCAAGTAATATTCGGCATGCTAATTACATTGCCGGTTGCCAAATTGCATTATCTCTTATAGTTTCCGAGATATGGACTATCGATAATTTACACCTTAGGCTCTGCATCTAACTTGGGCCCAAATTGTAATATGGTCTTATCTATTGGCGATTTCGTTCCAATTCACATTCCAAGTAATATTCGGCATGCTAATTACATTGCCGGTTGCCAAATTGCATTATCTCTTATAGTTTCCGAAATATAGACTATCGATAATTTACACCTTAGGCTCTGCTTCTAACTTGGGCCCAAATTGTAAAATGGTCTTATCTATTGGCGATTTCGTTCCAATTCACATTCCAAGTAGTATTCGGCATGCTAATTACATTGCCGGTTGCCAAATTGCATTATCTCTTATAGTTTCCGAGATATGGACTATCGATAATTTACACCTTAGGCTCTGCTTCTAACTTGGGCCCAAATTGTAAAATGGTCCTATCTATTGGCGATTTCGTTCCAATTCACATTCCAAGTAATATTCGGCATGCTAATTACATTGCCGGTTGCCAAATTGCATTATCTCTTATAGTTTCTGAGATATGGACTATCGATAATTTACACCTTAGGCTCTGCTTCTAACTTGGGCCCAAATTGTAAAATCGTCTTATCTATTGGCGATTTCGTTCTAATTCACATTCCAAGTAATATCCGGCATGCTAATTACATTGCCGGTTGCCAAATTGAATTATCTCTTATAGTTTCCGAGATATGGTCTATCGATAATTTACATCTTAGGCTCTGCTTCTAACTTGGGCCCAAATTGTAAAATGGTCTTATCTATTGGCGATTTCGTTCCAATTCACATTCCAAGTAATATTCGGCATGCTAATTACATTGCCGGTTGCCAAAATGCATTTTCTCTTATAGTTTCCGAGATATGGACTATCGATAATTTACATCTTAGGCTCTGCTTCTAACTTGGGCCCAAATTGTAAAATGGTCTTATCTATTGGCGATTTCGTTCCAATTCACATTCCAAGTAATATTCGGCATGCTAATTACATTGCCGGTTGCCAAATTGCATTATCTCTTTTAGTTTCCGAGATATGGACTATCGATAATTTACACCTTAGGCTCTGCTTGTAACTTGGGCCCAAATTGTAAAATGGTCTTATCTATTGGCGATTTCGTTCCAATTCACATTCCAAGTAATATTGGGCATGCTAATTACATTGCCGGTTGCAAAATTGCATTATCTCTTATAGTTTCCGAGATATGGACTATCGATAATTTACACCTTAGGCTCTGCTTCTAACTTGGGCCCAAATTGTAAAATGGCCTTATCTATTGGCGATTTCGTTCCAATTCACATTCCAAGTAATATTCGGCATGCTAATTAAATTGCCGGTTGCCAAATTGCATTATCTCTTATAGTTTCTGAGATATGGACTATCGATAATTTACACCTTAGGCTCTGCTACTAACTTGGGCCCAAATTGTAAAATGGTCTTATCTATTGGCGATTTCGTTCCAATTCACATTCCAAGTAATATTCGGCATGCTAATTACATTGCCGGTGGCCAAATTGAATTATCTCTTATAGTTTCCGAGATATGGACTATCGATAATTTACACCTTAGGCTCTGCTTCTAACTTGGGCCCAAATTGTAAAATGGTCTTACCTATTGGCGATTTCGTTCCAATTAACATTCCAAGTAATATTCGGCATGCTAATTACATTGCCGGTTGCCAAATTGCATTATCTCTTATAGTTTCCGAGATATGGACTATCGATAATTTACACCTTAGGCTCTGCTTCTAACTTGGGCCCAAATTGTAAAATGGTCTTATCTATTGGCGATTTCGTTCCAATTAACATTCCAAGTAATATTCGGCATGCTAATTACATTGCCGGTTGCCAAATTGCATTATCTCTTATAGTTTCCGAGATATGGACTATCGATAATTTACACCTTAGGCTCTGCTTCTAACTTGGGCCCAAATTGTAAAATGGCCTTATCTATTGGCGATTTCGTTCCAATTCACATTCCAAGTAATATTCGGCATGCTAATTACATTGCCGGTTGCCAAATTGCATTATCTCTTATAGTTTCCGAGATATGGACTATCGATAATTTACACCTTAGGCTCTGTTTCTAACTTGGGCCCAAATTGTAAAATGGTCTTATCTATTGGCGATTTCGTTCCAATTCACATTCCAAGTAATATTCGGCATGCTAATTACATTGCCGGTGGCCAAATTGAATTATCTCTTATAGTTTCCGAGATATGGACTATCGATAATTTACACCTTAGGCTCTGCTTCTAACTTGGGCCCAAATTGTAAAATGGTCTTACCTATTGGCGATTTCGTTCCAATTCACATTCCAAGTAATATTCGGCATGCTTATTACATTGCCGGTTGCCAAATTGCATTATCTCTTATAGTTTCCGAGATATGGACTATCGATAATTTACACCTTAGGCTCTGCTTCTAACTTGGGCCCAAATTGTAAAATGGTCTTATCTATTGGCGATTTCGTTCCAATTAACATTCCAAGTAATATTCGGCATGCTAATTACATTGCCGGTTGCCAAATTGCATTATCTCTTATAGTTTCCGAGATATGGACTATCGATAATTTACACCTTAGGCTCTGCATCTAACTTGGGCCCAAATTGTAATATAGTCTTATCTATTGGCGATTTCGTTCCAATTCACATTCCAAGTAATATTCGGCATGCTAATTACATTGTCGGTTGCCAAATTGCATTATCTCTTATAGTTTCCGAGATATGGACTATCGATAATTTACACCTTAGGCTCTGCTTCTAACTTGGGCCCAAATTGTAAAATGGTCTTATCTATTGGCGATTTCGTTCCAATTCACATTCCAAGTAGTATTCGGCATGCTAATTACATTGCCGGTTGCCAAATTGCATTATCTCTTATAGTTTCCGAGATATGGACTATCGATAATTTACGCCTTAGGCTCTGCTTCTAACTTGGGCCCAAATTGTAAAATGGTCTTATCTATTGGCGATTTCGTTCCAATTCACATTCCAAGTAATATTCGGCATGCTAATTACATTGCCAGTTGCCAAATTGCATTATCTCTTATAGTTTCCGAGATATGGACTATCGATAATTTACACCTTAGGCTCTGCTTCTAACTTGACCCCAAATTGTAAAATGGTCTTATCTATTGGCGATTTCGTTCCAATTCACACTCCAAGTAATATTCGGCATGCTAATTACATTGCCGGTTGCGAAATTGCATTATCTCTTATAGTTTCCGAGATATGGACTATCAATAATTTACACCTTAGGCTCTGCTTCTAACTTGGGCCCAAATTGTAAAATGGTCTTATCTATTGGCGATTTCGTTCCAATTCACATTCCAAGTAATATTCGGCATGCTAATTACATTGCCGGTTGCCAAATTGCATTATCTCTTATAGTTTCCGAGATATGGACTATCGATAATTTACATCTTAGGCTCTGCTTCTAACTTGGGCCCAAATTGTAAAATCGTCTTATCTATTGGCGATTTCGTTCTAATTCACATTCCAAGTAATATTCGGCATGCTAATTACATTGCCGGTTGCCAAATTGAATTATCTCTTATAGTTTCCGAGATATGGACTATCGATAATTTACACCTTAGGCTCTGCTTCTAACTTGGGCCCAAATTGTAAAATGGTCTTACCTATTGGCGATTTCGTTCCAATTCACATTCCAAGTAATATTCGGCATGCTAATTACATTGCCGGTTGCCAAATTGAATTATCTCTTATAGTTTCCGAGATATGGACTATCGATAATTTACACCTTAGGCTCTGCTTCTAACTTGGGCCCAAATTGTAAAATGGTCTTATCTATTGGCGATTTCGTTCCAATTCACATTCCAAGTAATATTCGGCATGCTAATTACATTGCCGGTTGCCAAATTGCATTATCTCTTGTAGTTTCCGAGATATGGACTATCGATAATTTACACCTTAGGCTCTGCTTCTAACTTGGGCCCAAATTGTAAAATCGCCTTATCTATTGGCGATTTCGTTCCAATTCACATTCCAAGTAATATTCGGCATGCTAATTACATTGCCGGTTGCCAAATTGCATTATCTCTTATAGTTTCCGAGATATGGACTATCGATAATTTACACCTTAGGCTCTGCTTCTAACTTGGGCCCAAATTGTAAAATGGTCCTATCTATTGGCGATTTCGTTCCAATTCACATTCCAAGTAATATCCGGCATGCTAATTACATTGCCGGTTGCCAAATTGAATTATCTCTTATAGTTTCCGAGATATGGACTATCGATAATTTACACCTTAGGCTCTGCTTCTAACTTGGGCCCAAATTGTAAAATGGTCTTACCTATTGGCGATTTCGTTCCAATTCACATTCCAAGTAATATTCGGCATGCTAATTACATTGCCGGTTGCCAAATTGAATTATCTCTTATAGTTTCCGAGATATGGACTATCGATAATTTACACCTTAGGCTCTGCTTCTAACTTGGGCCCAAATTGTAAAATGGTCTTATCTATTGGCGATTTCGTTCCAATTCACATTCCAAGTAATATTCGGCATGCTAATTACATTGCCGGTTGCCAAATTGCATTATCTCTTGTAGTTTCCGAGATATGGACTATCGATAATTTACACCTTAGGCTCTGCTTCTAACTTGGGCCCAAATTGTAAAATCGCCTTATGTATTGGCGATTTCGTTCCAATTCACATTCCAAGTAATATTCGGCATGCTAATTACATTGCCGGTTGCCAAATTGCATTATCTCTTATAGTTTCCGAGATATGGACTATCGATAATTTACACCTTAGGCTCTGCTTCTAACTTGGGCCCAAATTGTAAAATGGTCCTATCTATTGGCGATTTCGTTCCAATTCACATTCCAAGTAATATCCGGCATGCTAATTACATTGCCGGTTGCCAAATTGAATTATCTCTTATAGTTTCCGAGATATGGACTATCGATAATTTACACCTTAGGCTCTGCTTCTAACTTGGGCCCAAATTGTAAAATGGTCTTACCTATTGGCGATTTCGTTCCAATTCACATTCCAAGTAATATTCGGCATGCTAATTACATTGCCGGTTGCGAAATTGCATTATCTCTTATAGTTTCCGAGATATGGACTATCGATTATTTACATCTTAGGCTCTGCTTCTAACTTGGGCCCAAATTGTAAAATCGTCTTATCTATTGGCGATTTCGTTCCAATTCACATTCCAAGTAATATTCGGCATGCTAATTACATTGCCGGTTGCCAAATTGCATTATCTCTTGTAGTTTCCGAGATATGGACTATCGATAATTTACACCTTAGGCTCTGCTTCTAACTTGGGCCCAAATTGTAAAATCGCCTTATCTATTGGCGATTTCGTTCCAATTCACATTCCAAGTAATATTCGGCATGCTAATTACATTGCCGGTTGCCAAATTGCATTATCTCTTATAGTTTCCGAGATATGGACTATCGATAATTTACACCTTAGGCTCTGCTTCTAACTTGGGCCCAAATTGTAAAATGGTCCTATCTATTGGCGATTTCGTTCCAATTCACATTCCAAGTAATATCCGGCATGCTAATTACATTGCCGGTTGCCAAATTGAATTATCTCTTATAGTTTCCGAGATATGGACTATCGATAATTTACACCTTAGGCTCTGCTTCTAACTTGGGCCCAAATTGTAAAATGGTCTTATCTATTGGCGATTTCGTTCCAATTAACATTCCAAGTAATATTCGGCATGCTAATTACATTGCCGGTTGCCAAATTGCATTATCTCTTATAGTTTCCGAGATATGGACTATCGATAATTTACACCTTAGGCTCTGCTTCTAACTTGGGCCCAAATTGTAAAATGGCCTTATCTATTGGCGATTTCGTTCCAATTCACATTCCAAGTAATATTCGGCATGCTAATTACATTGCCGGTTGCCAAATTGCATTATCTCTTATAGTTTCCGAGATATGGACTATCGATAATTTACACCTTAGGCTCTGCTTCTAACTTGGGCCCAAATTGTAAAATGGTCTTATCTATTGGCGATTTCGTTCCAATTCACATTCCAAGTAATATTCGGCATGCTAATTACATTGCCGGTTGCCAAATTGCATTATCTCTTATAGTTTCCGAGATATGGACTATCGATAATTTACACCTTAGGCTCTGTTTCTAACTTGGGCCCAAATTGTAAAATGGTCTTATCTATTGGCGATTTCGTTCCAATTCACATTCCAAGTAATATTCGGCATGCTAATTACATTGCCGGTGGCCAAATTGAATTATCTCTTATAGTTTCCGAGATATGGACTATCGATAATTTACACCTTAGGCTCTGCTTCTAACTTGGGCCCAAATTGTAAAATGGTCTTACCTATTGGCGATTTCGTTCCAATTCACATTCCAAGTAATATTCGGCATGCTTATTACATTGCCGGTTGCCAAATTGCATTATCTCTTATAGTTTCCGAGATATGGACTATCGATAATTTACACCTTAGGCTCTGCTTCTAACTTGGGCCCAAATTGTAAAATGGTCTTATCTATTGGCGATTTCGTTCCAATTAACATTCCAAGTAATATTCGGCATGCTAATTACATTGCCGGTTGCCAAATTGCATTATCTCTTATAGTTTCCGAGATATGGACTATCGATAATTTACACCTTAGGCTCTGCATCTAACTTGGGCCCAAATTGTAATATGGTCTTATCTATTGGCGATTTCGTTCCAATTCACATTCCAAGTAATATTCGGCATGCTAATTACATTGTCGGTTGCCAAATTGCATTATCTCTTATAGTTTCCGAGATATGGACTATCGATAATTTACACCTTAGGCTCTGCTTCTAACTTGGGCCCAAATTGTAAAATGGTCTTATCTATTGGCGATTTCGTTCCAATTCACATTCCAAGTAGTATTCGGCATGCTAATTACATTGCCGGTTGCCAAATTGCATTATCTCTTATAGTTTCCGAGATATGGACTATCGATAATTTACGCCTTAGGCTCTGCTTCTAACTTGGGCCCAAATTGTAAAATGGTCTTATCTATTGGCGATTTCGTTCCAATTCACATTCCAAGTAATATTCGGCATGCTAATTACATTGCCGGTTGCCAAATTGCATTATCTCTTATAGTTTCCGAGATATGGACTATCGATAATTTACATCTTAGGCTCTGCTTCTAACTTGGGCCCAAATTGTAAAATGGTCTTATCTATTGGCGATTTCGTTCCAATTCACATTCCAAGTAATATTCGGCATGCTAATTACATTGCCGGTTGCCAAATTGCATTATCTCTTATAGTTTCTGAGATATGGACTATCGATAATTTACACCTTAGGCTCTGTTTCTAACTTGGGCCCAAATTGTAAAATGGTCTTATCTATTGGCGATTTCGTTCCAATTCACATTCCAAGTAATATTCGGCATGCTAATTACATTGCCGGTTGCCAAATTGCATTATCTCTTATAGTTTCCGAGATATGGACTATCGATAATTTACACCTTAGGCTCTGCTTCTAACTTGGGCCCAAATTGTAAAATCGTCTTATCTATTGGCGATTTCGTTCTAATTCACATTCCAAGTAATATTCGGCATGCTAATTACATTGCCGGTTGCCAAATTGAATTATCTCTTATAGTTTCCGAGATATGGACTATCGATAATTTACACCTTAGGTTCTGCTTCTAACTTGGGCCCAAATTGTAAAATGGTATATTCGGCATGCTAATTACATTGCCGGTTGCCAAATTGAATTATCTCTTATAGTTTCCGAGATATGGACTATCGATAATTTACACCTTAGGCTCTGCTTCTAACTTGGGCCCAAATTGTAAAATGGTCTTATCTATTGGCGATTTCGTTCCAATTCACATTCCAAGTAATATTCGGCATGCTAATTACATTGCCGGTTGCCAAATTGCATTATCTCTTGTAGTTTCCGAGATATGGACTATCGATAATTTACACCTTAGGCTCTGCTTCTAACTTGGGCCCAAATTGTAAAATCGCCTTATCTATTGGCGATTTCGTTCCAATTCACATTCCAAGTAATATTCGGCATGCTAATTACATTGCCGGTTGCCAAATTGCATTATCTCTTATAGTTTCCGAGATATGGACTATCGATAATTTACACCTTAGGCTCTGCTTCTAACTTGGGCCCAAATTGTAAAATGGTCCTATCTATTGGCGATTTCGTTCCAATTCACATTCCAAGTAATATCCGGCATGCTAATTACATTGCCGGTTGCCAAATTGAATTATCTCTTATAGTTTCCGAGATATGGACTATCGATAATTTACACCTTAGGCTCTGCTTCTAACTTGGGTCCAAATTGTAAAATGGTCTTACCTATTGGCGATTTCGTTCCAATTCACATTCCAAGTAATATTCGGCATGCTAATTACATTGCCGGTTGCCAAATTGAATTGTCTCTTATAGTTTTCGAGATATGGACTATCGATAATTTACACCTTAGGCTCTGCTTCTAACTTGGGCCCAAATTGTAAAATGGTCTTATCTATTGGCGATTTCGTTCCAATTCACATTCCAAGTAATATTCGGCATGCTAATTACATTGCCGGTTGCCAAATTGCATTATCTCTTATAGTTTCCGAGATATGGACTATCGATAATTTACACCTTAGGCTCTGCTTCTAACTTGGGCCCAAATTGTAAAATGGCCTTATCTATTGGCGATTTCGTTCCAATTCACATTCCAAGTAATATTCGGCATGCTAATTACATTGCCGGTTACCAAATTGCATTATCTCTTATAGTTTCCGAGATATGGACTATCGATAATTTACACCTTAGGCTCTGCTTCTAACTTGGGCCCAAATTGTAAAATGGTCTTATCTATTGGCGATTTCGTTCCAATTCACATTCCAAGTAATATTCGGCATGCTAATTACATTGCCGGTTGCCAAATTGCATTATCTCTTATAGTTTCCGAGATATGGACTATCGATAATTTACACCTTAGGCTCTGTTTCTAACTTGGGCCCAAATTGTAAAATGGTCTTATCTATTGGCGATTTCGTTCCAATTCACATTCCAAGTAATATTCGGCATGCTAATTACATTGCCGGTGGCCAAATTGAATTATCTCTTATAGTTTCCGAGATATGGACTATCGATAATTTACACCTTAGGCTCTGCTTCTAACTTGGGCCCAAATTGTAAAATGGTCTTACCTATTGGCGATTTCGTTCCAATTCACATTCCAAGTAATATTCGGCATGCTTATTACATTGCCGGTTGCCAAATTGCATTATCTCTTATAGTTTCCGAGATATGGACTATCGATAATTTACACCTTAGGCTCTGCTTCTAACTTGGGCCCAAATTGTAAAATGGTCTTATCTATTGGCGATTTCGTTCCAATTAACATTCCAAGTAATATTCGGCATGCTAATTACATTGCCGGTTGCCAAATTGCATTATCTCTTATAGTTTCCGAGATATGGACTATCGATAATTTACACCTTAGGCTCTGCATCTAACTTAGGCCCAAATTGTAATATGGTCTTATCTATTGGCGATTTCGTTCCAATTCACATTCCAAGTAATATTCGGCATGCTAATTACATTGTCGGTTGCCAAATTGCATTATCTCTTATAGTTTCCGAGATATGGACTATCGATAATTTACACCTTAGGCTCTGCTTCTAACTTGGGCCCAAATTGTAAAATGGTCTTATCTATTGGCGATTTCGTTCCAATTCACATTCAAAGTAGTATTCGGCATGCTAATTACATTGCCGGTTGCCAAATTGCATTATCTCTTATAGTTTCCGAGATATGGACTATCGATAATTTACGCCTTAGGCTCTGCTTCTAACTTGGGCCCAAATTGTAAAATGGTCTTATCTATTGGCGATTTCGTTCCAATTCACATTCCAAGTAATATTCGGCATGCTAATTACATTGCCGGTTGCCAAATTGCATTATCTCTTATAGTTTCCGAGATATAGACTATCGATAATTTACACCTTAGGCTCTGCTTCTAACTTGACCCCAAATTGTAAAATGGTCTTATCTATTGGCGATTTCGTTCCAATTCACACTCCAAGTAATATTCGGCATGCTAATTACATTGCCGGTTGCGAAATTGCATTATCTCTTATAGTTTCCGAGATATGGACTATCAATAATTTACACCTTAGGCTCTGCTTCTAACTTGGGCCCAAATTGTAAAATGGTCTTATCTATTGGCGATTTCGTTCCAATTCACATTCCAAGTAATATTCGGCATGCTAATTACATTGCCGGTTGCCAAATTGCATTATCTCTTATAGTTTCCGAGATATGGACTATCGATAATTTACATCTTAATCTCTGCTTCTAACTTGGGCCCAAATTGTAAAATGGTCTTATCTATTGGCGATTTCGTTCCAATTCACATTCCAAGTAATATTCGGCATGCTAATTACATTGCCGGTTGCCAAATTGCATTATCTCTTATAGTTTCCGAGATATGGACTATCGATAATTTACACCTTAGGCTCTGTTTCTAACTTGGGCCCAAATTGTAAAATGGTCTTATCTATTGGCGATTTCGTTCCAATTCACATTCCAAGTAATATTCGGCATGCTAATTACATTGCCGGTTGCCAAATTGCATTATCTCTTATAGTTTCCGAGATATGGACTATCGATAATTTACACCTTAGGCTCTGCTTCTAACTTGGGCCCAAATTGTAAAATCGTCTTATCTATTGGCGATTTCGTTCTAATTCACATTCCAAGTAATATTCGGCATGCTAATTACATTGCCGGTTGCCAAATTGAATTATCTCTTATAGTTTCCGAGATATGGACTATCGATAATTTACACCTTAGGCTCTGCTTCTAACTTGGGCCCAAATTGTAAAATGGTCTTACCTATTGGCGATTTCGTTCCAATTCACATTCCAAGTAATATTCGGCATGCTAATTACATTGCCGGTTGCCAAATTGAATTATCTCTTATAGTTTCCGAGATATGGACTATCGATAATTTACACCTTAGGCTCTGCTTCTAACTTGGGCCCAAATTGTAAAATGGTCTTATCTATTGGCGATTTCGTTCCAATTCACATTCCAAGTAATATTCGGCATGCTAATTACATTGCCAGTTGCCAAATTGCATTATCTCTTGTAGTTTCCGAGATATGGACTATCGATAATTTACACCTTAGGCTCTGCTTCTAACTTGGGCCCAAATTGTAAAATCGCCTTATCTATTGGCGATTTCGTTCCAATTCACATTCCAAGTAATATTCGGCATGCTAATTACATTGCCGGTTGCCAAATTGCATTATCTCTTATAGTTTCCGAGATATGGACTATCGATAATTTACACCTTAGGCTCTGCTTCTAACTTGGGCCCAAATTGTAAAATGGTCCTATCTATTGGCGATTTCGTTCCAATTCACATTCCAAGTAATATCCGGCATGCTAATTACATTGCCGGTTGCCAAATTGAATTATCTCTTATAGTTTCCGAGATATGGACTATCGATAATTTACACCTTAGGCTCTGCTTCTAACTTGGGCCCAAATTGTAAAATGGTCTTACCTATTGGCGATTTCGTTCCAATTCACATTCCAAGTAATATTCGGCATGCTAATTACATTGCCGGTTGCCAAATTGCATTATCTCTTGTAGTTTCCGAGATATGGACTATCGATAATTTACACCTTAGGCTCTGCTTCTAACTTGGGCCCAAATTGTAAAATCGCCTTATCTATTGGCGATTTCGTTCCAATTCACATTCCAAGTAATATTCGGCATGCTAATTACATTGCCGGTTGCCAAATTGCATTATCTCTTATAGTTTCCGAGATATGGACTATCGATAATTTACACCTTAGGCTCTGCTTCTAACTTGGGCCCAAATTGTAAAATGGTCCTATCTATTGGCGATTTCGTTCCAATTCACATTCCAAGTAATATCCGGCATGCTAATTACATTGCCGGTTGCCAAATTGAATTATCTCTTATAGTTTCCGAGATATGGACTATCGATAATTTACACCTTAGGCTCTGCTTCTAACTTGGGCCCAAATTGTAAAATGGTCTTACCTATTGGCGATTTCGTTCCAATTCACATTCCAAGTAATATTCGGCATGCTAATTACATTGCCGGTTGCCAAATTGAATTGTCTCTTATAGTTTTCGAGATATGGACTATCGATAATTTACACCTTAGGCTCTGCTTCTAACTTGGGCCCAAATTGTAAAATGGTCTTATCTATTGGCGATTTCGTTCCAATTCACATTCCAAGTAATATTCGGCATGCTAATTACATTGCCGGTTGAAAATTGCATTATCTCTTGTAGTTTCCGAGATATGGACTATCGATAATTTACACCTTAGGCTCTGCTTCTAACTTGGGCCCAAATTGTAAAATCGCCTTATCTATTGGCGATTTCGTTCCAATTCACATTCCAAGTAATATTCGGCATGCTAATTACATTGCCGGTTGCCAAATTGCATTATCTCTTATAGTTTCCGAGATATGGACTATCGATAATTTACACCTTAGGCTCTGCTTCTAACTTGGGCCCAAATTGTAAAATGGTCCTATCTATTGGCGATTTCGTTCCAATTCACATTCCAAGTAATATCCGGCATGCTAATTACATTGCCGGTTGCCAAATTGAATTATCTCTTATAGTTTCCGAGATATGGACTATCGATAATTTACACCTTAGGCTCTGCTTCTAACTTGGGCCCAAATTGTAAAATGGTCTTACCTATTGGCGATTTCGTTCCAATTCACATTCCAAGTAATATTCGGCATGCTAATTACATTGCCGGTTGCGAAATTGCATTATCTCTTATAGTTTCCGAGATATGGACTATCGATTATTTACATCTTAGGCTCTACTTCTAACTTGGGCCCAAATTGTAAAATCGTCTTATCTATTGGCGATTTCGTTCCAATTCACATTCCAAGTAATATTCGGCATGCTAATTACATTGCCGGTTGCCAAATTGCATTATCTCTTGTAGTTTCCGAGATATGGACTATCGATAATTTACACCTTAGGCTCTGCTTCTAACTTGGGCCCAAATTGTAAAATCGCCTTATCTATTGGCGATTTCGTTCCAATTCACATTCCAAGTAATATTCGGCATGCTAATTACATTGCCGGTTGCCAAATTGCATTATCTCTTATAGTTTCCGAGATATGGACTATCGATAATTTACACCTTAGGCTCTGCTTCTAACTTGGGCCCAAATTGTAAAATGGTCCTATCTATTGGCGATTTCGTTCCAATTCACATTCCAAGTAATATCCGGCATGCTAATTACATTGCCGGTTGCCAAATTGAATTATCTCTTATAGTTTCCGAGATATGGACTATCGATAATTTACACCTTAGGCTCTGCTTCTAACTTGGGCCCAAATTGTAAAATGGTCTTTCCTATTGGCGATTTCGTTCCAATTCACATTCCAAGTAATATTCGGCATGCTAATTACATTGCCGGTTGCGAAATTGCATTATCTCTTATAGTTTCCGAGATATGGACTATCGATAATTTACACCTTAGGCTCTGCTTCTAACTTGGGCCCAAATTGTAAAATCGTCTTATCTATTGGCGATCTCGTTCCAATTCACATTCCAAGTAATATTCGGCATGCTAATTACATTGCCGGTTGCCAAATTGAATTATCTCTTATAGTTTCCGAGATATGGACTATCGATAATTTACACCTTAGGCTCTGCTTCTAACTTGGGCCCAAATTGTAAATTGTAAAAATGTAATTTCGTTCCAATTCACATTCCAAGTAGTATTCGGCATGCTAATTACATTGCCGGTTGCCAAATTGCATTATCTCTTATAGTTTCCGAGATATGGACTATCGATAATTTACACCTTAGGCTCTGCTTCTAACTTGGGCCCAAATTGTAAAATCGTCTTATCTATTGGCGATTTCGTTCTAATTCACATTCCAAGTAATATCCGGCATGCTAATTACATTGCCGGTTGCCAAATTGAAATATCTCTTATAGTTTCCGAGATATGGACTATCGATAATTTACACCTTAGGCTCTGCTTCTAACTTGGGCCCAAATTGTAAAATGGTCTTATCTATTGGCGATTTCGTTCCAATTAACATTCCAAGTAATATTCGGCATGCTAATTACATTGCCGGTTGCCAAATTGCATTATCTCTTATAGTTTCCGAGATATGGACTATCGATAATTTACACCTTAGGCTCTGCATCTAACTTGGGCCCAAATTGTAATATGGTCTTATCTATTGGCGATTTCGTTCCAATTCACATTCCAAGTAATATTCGGCATGCTAATTACATTGCCGGTTGCCAAATTGCATTATCTCTTATAGTTTCCGAGATATAGACTATCGATAATTTACACCTTAGGCTCTGCTTCTAACTTGGGCCCAAATTGTAAAATGGTCTTATCTATTGGCGATTTCGTTCCAATTCACATTCCAAGTAGTATTCGGCATGCTAATTACATTGCCGGTTGCCAAATTGCATTATCTCTTATAGTTTCCGAGATATGGACTATCGATAATTTACACCTTAGGCTCTGCTTCTAACTTGGGCCCAAATTGTAAAATGGTCTTATCTATTGGCGATTTCGTTCTAATTCACATTCCAAGTAATATCCGGCATGCTAATTACATTGCCGGTTGCCAAATTGCATTATCTCTTATAGTTTCCGAGATATGGACTATCGATAATTTACACCTTAGGCTCTGCTTCTAACTTGGGCCCAAATTGTAAAATGGTCTTATCTATTGGCGATTTCGTTCCAATTCACATTCCAAGTAATATTCGGCATGCTAATTACATTGCCGGTTGCCAAATTGCATTATCTCTTATAGTTTACGAGATATGGACTATCGATAATTTACACCTTAGGCTCTGCTTCTAACTTGGGCCCAAATTGTAAAATGGTCTTATCTATTGGCGATTTCGTTCCAATTCACATTCCAAGTAATATTCGGCATGCTAATTACATTGCCGGTTGCCAAATTGCATTATCTCTTTTAGTTTCCGAGATATGGACTATCGATAATTTACACCTTAGGCTCTGCTTCTAACTTGGGCCCAAATTGTAAAATGGCCTTATCTATTGGCGATTTCGTTCCAATTCACATTCCAAGTAATATTCGGCATGCTAATTACATTGCCGGTTGCCAAATTGCATTATCTCTTATAGTTTCCGAGATATGGACTATCGATAATTTACACCTTAGGCTCTGCTACTAACTTGGGCCCAAATTGTAAAATGGTCTTATCTAATGGCGATTTCGTTCCAATTCACATTCCAAGTAATATTCGGCATGCTAATTACATTGCCGGTGGCCAAATTGACTTATCTCTTATAGTTTCCGAGATATGGACTATCGATAATTTACACCTTAGGCTCTGCTTCTAACTTGGGCCCAAATTGTAAAATGGTCTTACCTATTGGCGATTTCGTTCCAATTCACATTCCAAGTAATATTCGGCATGCTAATTACATTGCCGGTTTCCAAATTGAATTATCTCTTATAGTTTCCGAGATATGGACTATCGATAATTTACATCTTAGGCTCTGCTTCTAACTTGGGCCCAAATTGTAAAATGGTCTTATCTATTGGCGATTTCGTTCCAATTCACATTCCAAGTAATATTCGGCATGCTAATTACATTGCCGGTTGCCAAAATGCATTATCTCTTATAGTTTCCGAGATATGGACTATCGATAATTTACATCTTAGGCTCTGCTTCTAACTTGGGCTCAAATTGTAAAATGGTCTTATCTATTGGCGATTTCGTTCCAATTCACATTCCAAGTAATATTCGGCATGCTAATTACATTGCCGGTTGCCAAATTGCATTATCTCTTTTAGTTACCGAGATATGGACTATCGATAATTTACACCTTAGGCTCTGCTTGTAACTTGGGCCCAAATTGTAAAATGGTCTTATCTATTGGCGATTTCGTTCCAATTCACATTCCAAGTAATATTGGGCATGCTAATTACATTGCCGGTTGCAAAATTGCATTATCTCTTATAGTTTCCGAGATATGGACTATCGATAATTTACACCTTAGGCTCTGCTTCTAACTTGGGCCCAAATTGTAAAATGGCCTTATCTATTGGCGATTTCGTTCCAATTCACATTCCAAGTAATATTCGGCATGCTAATTAAATTGCCGGTTGCCAAATTGCATTATCTCTTATAGTTTCCGAGATATGGACTATCGATAATTTACACCTTAGGCTCTGCTACTAACTTGGGCCCAAATTGTAAAATGGTCTTATCTATTGGCGATTTCGTTCCAATTCACATTCCAAGTAATATTCGGCATGCTAATTACATTGCCGGTGGCCAAATTGAATTATCTCTTATAGTTTCCGAGATATGGACTATCGATAATTTACACCTTAGGCTCTGCTTCTAACTTGGGCCCAAATTGTAAAATGGTCTTACCTATTGGCGATTTCGTTCCAATTAACATTCCAAGTAATATTCGGCATGCTAATTACATTGCCGGTTGCCAAATTGCATTATCTCTTATAGTTTCCGAGATATGGACTATCGATAATTTACACCTTAGGCTCTGCTTCTAACTTGGGCCCAAATTGTAAAATGGTCTTATCTATTGGCGATTTCGTTCCAATTAACATTCCAAGTAATATTCGGCATGCTAATTACATTGCCGGTTGCCAAATTGCATTATCTCTTATAGTTTCCGAGATATGGACTATCGATAATTTACACCTTAGGCTCTGCTTCTAACTTGGGCCCAAATTGTAAAATGGCCTTATCTATTGGCGATTTCGTTCCAATTCACATTCCAAGTAATATTCGGCATGCTAATTACATTGCCGGTTGCCAAATTGCATTATCTCTTATAGTTTCCGAGATATGGACTATCGATAATTTACACCTTAGGCTCTGCTTCTAACTTGGGCCCAAATTGTAAAATGGTCTTATCTATTGGCGATTTCGTTCCAATTCACATTCCAAGTAATATTCGGCATGCTAATTACATTGCCGGTTGCCAAATTGCATTATCTCTTATAGTTTCCGAGATATGGACTATCGATAATTTACACCTTAGGCTCTGTTTCTAACTTGGGCCCAAATTGTAAAATGGTCTTATCTATTGGCGATTTCGTTCCAATTCACATTCCAAGTAATATTCGGCATGCTAATTACATTGCCGGTGGCCAAATTGAATTATCTCTTATAGTTTCCGAGATATGGACTATCGATAATTTACACCTTAGGCTCTGCTTCTAACTTGGGCCCAAATTGTAAAATGGTCTTACCTATTGGCGATTTCGTTCCAATTCACATTCCAAGTAATATTCGGCATGCTTATTACATTGCCGGTTGCCAAATTGCATTATCTCTTATAGTTTCCGAGATATGGACTATCGATAATTTACACCTTAGGCTCTGCTTCTAACTTGGGCCCAAATTGTAAAATGGTCTTATCTATTGGTGATTTCGTTCCAATTAACATTCCAAGTAATATTCGGCATGCTAATTACATTGCCGGTTGCCAAATTGCATTATCTCTTATAGTTTCCGAGATATGGACTATCGATAATTTACACCTTAGGCTCTGCATCTAACTTGGGCCCAAATTGTAATATGGTCTTATCTATTGGCGATTTCGTTCCAATTCACATTCCAAGTAATATTCGGCATGCTAATTACATTGTCGGTTGCCAAATTGCATTATCTCTTATAGTTTCCGAGATATGGACTATCGATAATTTACACCTTAGGCTCTGCTTCTAACTTGGGCCCAAATTGTAAAATGGTCTTATCTATTGGCGATTTCGTTCCAATTCACATTCCAAGTAGTATTCGGCATGCTAATTACATTGCCGGTTGCCAAATTGCATTATCTCTTATAGTTTCCGAGATATGGACTATCGATAATTTACGCCTTAGGCTCTGCTTCTAACTTGGGCCCAAATTGTAAAATGGTCTTATCTATTGGCGATTTCGTTCCAATTCACATTCCAAGTAATATTCGGCATGCTAATTACATTGCCGGTTGCCAAATTGCATTATCTCTTATAGTTTCCGAGATATGGACTATCGATAATTTACACCTTAGGCTCTGCTTCTAACTTGACCCCAAATTGTAAAATGGTCTTATCTATTGGCGATTTCGTTCCAATTCACACTCCAAGTAATATTCGGCATGCTAATTACATTGCCGGTTGCGAAATTGCATTATCTCTTATAGTTTCCGAGATATGGACTATCAATAATTTACACCTTAGGCTCTGCTTCTAACTTGGGCCCAAATTGTAAAATGGTCTTATCTATTGGCGATTTCGTTCCAATTCACATTCCAAGTAATATTCGGCATGCTAATTACATTGCCGGTTGCCAAATTGCATTATCTCTTATAGTTTCCGAGATATGGACTATCGATAATTTACATCTTAGGCTCTGCTTCTAACTTGGGCCCAAATTGTAAAATGGTCTTATCTATTGGCGATCGATGGACGAACCTGGCGATTTCGTTCCAATTCACATTCCAAGTAATATTCGGCATGCTAATTACATTGCCGGTTGCCAAATTGCATTATCTCTTATAGTTTCCGAGATATGGACTATCGATAATTTACACCTTAGGCTCTGTTTCTAACTTGGGCCCAAATTGTAAAATGGTCTTATCTATTGGCGATTTCGTTCCAATTCACATTCCAAGTAATATTCGGCATGCTAATTACATTGCCGGTTGCCAAATTGCATTATCTCTTATAGTTTCCGAGATATGGACTATCGATAATTTACACCTTAGGCTCTGCTTCCAACTTGGGCCCAAATTGTAAAATCGTCTTATCTATTGGCGATTTCGTTCTAATTCACATTCCAAGTAATATTCGGCATGCTAATTACATTGCCGGTTGCCAAATTGAATTATCTCTTATAGTTTCCGAGATATGGACTATCGATAATTTACACCTTAGGCTCTGCTTCTAACTTGGGCCCAAATTGTAAAATGGTCTTACCTATTGGCGATTTCGTTCCAATTCACATTCCAAGTAATATTCGGCATGCTAATTACATTGCCGGTTGCCAAATTGAATTATCTCTTATAGTTTCCGAGATATGGACTATCGATAATTTACACCTTAGGCTCTGCTTCTAACTTGGGCCCAAATTGTAAAATGGTCTTATCTATTGGCGATTTCGTTCCAATTCACATTCCAAGTAATATTCGGCATGCTAATTACATTGCCGGTTGCCAAATTGCATTATCTCTTGTAGTTTCCGAGATATGGACTATCGATAATTTACACCTTAGGCTCTGCTTCTAACTTGGGCCCAAATTGTAAAATCGCCTTATCTATTGGCGATTTCGTTCCAATTCACATTCCAAGTAATATTCGGCATGCTAATTACATTGCCGGTTGCCAAATTGCATTATCTCTTATAGTTTCCGAGATATGGACTATCGATAATTTACACCTTAGGCTCTGCTTCTAACTTGGGCCCAAATTGTAAAATGGTCCTATCTATTGGCGATTTCGTTCCAATTCACATTCCAAGTAATATCCGGCATGCTAATTACATTGCCGGTTGCCAAATTGAATTATCTCTTATAGTTTCCGAGATATGGACTATCGATAATTTACACCTTAGGCTCTGCTTCTAACTTGGGCCCAAATTGTAAAATGGCCTTATCTATTGGCGATTTCGTTCCAATTCACATTCCAAGTAATATTCGGCATGCTAATTACATTGCCGGTTGCCAAATTGCATTATCTCTTATAGTTTCCGAGATATGGACTATCGATAATTTACACCTTAGGCTCTGCTTCTAACTTGGGCCCAAATTGTAAAATGGTCTTATCTATTGGCGATTTCGTTCCAATTCACATTCCAAGTAATATTCGGCATGCTAATTACATTGCCGGTTGCCAAATTGCATTATCTCTTATAGTTTCCGAGATATGGACTATCGATAATTTACACCTTAGGCTCTGTTTCTAACTTGGGCCCAAATTGTAAAATGGTCTTATCTATTGGCGATTTCGTTCCAATTCACATTCCAAGTAATATTCGGCATGCTAATTACATTGCCGGTGGCCAAATTGAATTATCTCTTATAGTTTCCGAGATATGGACTATCGATAATTTACACCTTAGGCTCTGCTTCTAACTTGGGCCCAAATTGTAAAATGGTCTTACCTATTGGCGATTTCGTTCCAATTCACATTCCAAGTAATATTCGGCATGCTTATTACATTGCCGGTTGCCAAATTGCATTATCTCTTATAGTTTCCGAGATATGGACTATCGATAATTTACACCTTAGGCTCTGCTTCTAACTTGGGCCCAAATTGTAAAATGGTCTTATCTATTGGTGATTTCGTTCCAATTAACATTCCAAGTAATATTCGGCATGCTAATTACATTGCCGGTTGCCAAATTGCATTATCTCTTATAGTTTCCGAGATATGGACTATCGATAATTTACACCTTAGGCTCTGCATCTAACTTGGGCCCAAATTGTAATATGGTCTTATCTATTGGCGATTTCGTTCCAATTCACATTCCAAGTAATATTCGGCATGCTAATTACATTGTCGGTTGCCAAATTGCATTATCTCTTATAGTTTCCGAGATATGGACTATCGATAATTTACACCTTAGGCTCTGCTTCTAACTTGGGCCCAAATTGTAAAATGGTCTTATCTATTGGCGATTTCGTTCCAATTCACATTCCAAGTAGTATTCGGCATGCTAATTACATTGCCGGTTGCCAAATTGCATTATCTCTTATAGTTTCCGAGATATGGACTATCGATAATTTACGCCTTAGGCTCTGCTTCTAACTTGGGCCCAAATTGTAAAATGGTCTTATCTATTGGCGATTTCGTTCCAATTCACATTCCAAGTAATATTCGGCATGCTAATTACATTGCCGGTTGCCAAATTGCATTATCTCTTATAGTTTCCGAGATATGGACTATCGATAATTTACACCTTAGGCTCTGCTTCTAACTTGACCCCAAATTGTAAAATGGTCTTATCTATTGGCGATTTCGTTCCAATTCACACTCCAAGTAATATTCGGCATGCTAATTACATTGCCGGTTGCGAAATTGCATTATCTCTTATAGTTTCCGAGATATGGACTATCAATAATTTACACCTTAGGCTCTGCTTCTAACTTGGGCCCAAATTGTAAAATGGTCTTATCTATTGGCGATTTCGTTCCAATTCACATTCCAAGTAATATTCGGCATGCTAATTACATTGCCGGTTGCCAAATTGCATTATCTCTTATAGTTTCCGAGATATGGACTATCGATAATTTACATCTTAGGCTCTGCTTCTAACTTGGGCCCAAATTGTAAAATGGTCTTATCTATTGGCGATTTCGTTCCAATTCACATTCCAAGTAATATTCGGCATGCTAATTACATTGCCGGTTGCCAAATTGCATTATCTCTTATAGTTTCCGAGATATGGACTATCGATAATTTACACCTTAGGCTCTGTTTCTAACTTGGGCCCAAATTGTAAAATGGTCTTATCTATTGGCGATTTCGTTCCAATTCACATTCCAAGTAATATTCGGCATGCTAATTACATTGCCGGTTGCCAAATTGCATTATCTCTTATAGTTTCCGAGATATGGACTATCGATAATTTACACCTTAGGCTCTGCTTCCAACTTGGGCCCAAATTGTAAAATCGTCTTATCTATTGGCGATTTCGTTCTAATTCACATTCCAAGTAATATTCGGCATGCTAATTACATTGCCGGTTGCCAAATTGAATTATCTCTTATAGTTTCCGAGATATGGACTATCGATAATTTACACCTTAGGCTCTGCTTCTAACTTGGGCCCAAATTGTAAAATGGTCTTACCTATTGGCGATTTCGTTCCAATTCACATTCCAAGTAATATTCGGCATGCTAATTACATTGCCGGTTGCCAAATTGAATTATCTCTTATAGTTTCCGAGATATGGACTATCGATAATTTACACCTTAGGCTCTGCTTCTAACTTGGGCCCAAATTGTAAAATGGTCTTATCTATTGGCGATTTCGTTCCAATTCACATTCCAAGTAATATTCGGCATGCTAATTACATTGCCGGTTGCCAAATTGCATTATCTCTTGTAGTTTCCGAGATATGGACTATCGATAATTTACACCTTAGGCTCTGCTTCTAACTTGGGCCCAAATTGTAAAATCGCCTTATCTATTGGCGATTTCGTTCCAATTCACATTCCAAGTAATATTCGGCATGCTAATTACATTGCCGGTTGCCAAATTGCATTATCTCTTATAGTTTCCGAGATATGGACTATCGATAATTTACACCTTAGGCTCTGCTTCTAACTTGGGCCCAAATTGTAAAATGGTCCTATCTATTGGCGATTTCCTTCCAATTCACATTCCAAGTAATATCCGGCATGCTAATTACATTGCCGGTTGCCAAATTGAATTATCTCTTATAGTTTCCGAGATATGGACTATCGATAATTTACACCTTAGGCTCTGCTTCTAACTTGGGCCCAAATTGTAAAATGGTCTTACCTATTGGCGATTTCGTTCCAATTCACATTCCAAGTAATATTCGGCATGCTAATTACATTGCCGGTTGCGAAATTGCATTATCTCTTATAGTTTCCGAGATATGGACTATCGATTATTTACATCTTAGGCTCTGCTTCTAACTTGGGCCCAAATTGTAAAATGGTTTTATCTATTGGCGATTTCGTTCCAATGCACATTCCAAGTAATATTCGGCATGCTAATTACATTGCCGGTTGCCAAAATGCATTATCTCTTATAGTTTCCGAGATATGGACTATCGATAATTTACATCTTAGGCTCTGCTTCTAACTTGGGCCCAAATTGTAAAATGGTCTTATCTATTGGCGATTTCGTTCCAATTCACATTCCAAGTAATATTTAGCATGCTAATTACATTGCCGGTTGCCAAATTGCATTATCTCTTTTAGTTTCCGAGATATGGACTATCGATAATTTACACCTTAGGCTCTGCTTCTAACTTGGGCCCAAATTGTAAAATGGTCTTATCTATTGGCGATTTCGTTCCAATTCACATTCCAAGTAATATTGGGCATGCTAATTACATTGCCGGTTGCCAAATTGCATTATCTCTTGTAGTTCCCGAGATATGGACTATCGATAATTTACACCTTAGGCTCTGCTTCTAACTTGGGCCCAAATTGTAAAATGGCCTTATCTATTGGCGATTTCGTTCCAATTCACATTCCAAGTAATATTCGGCATGCTAATTAAATTGCCGGTTGCCAAATTGCATTATCTCTTATAGTTTCCGAGATATGGACTATCGATAATTTACACCTTAGGCTCTGCTACTAACTTGGGCCCAAATTGTAAAATGGTCTTATCTATTGGCGATTTCGTTCCAATTCACATTCCAAGTAATATTCGGCATGCTAATTACATTGCCGGTGGCCAAATTGAATTATCTCTTATAGTTTCCGAGATATGGACTATCGATAATTTACACCTTAGGCTCTGCTTCTAACTTGGGCCCAAATTGTAAAATGGTCTTACCTATTGGCGATTTCGTTCCAATTCACATTCCAAGTAATATTCGGCATGCTAATTACATTGCCGGTTGCCAAATTGCATTATCTCTTATAGTTTCCGAGATATGGACTATCGATAATTTACACCTTAGGCTCTGCTTCTAACTTGGGCCCAAATTGTAAAATGGTCTTATCTATTGGCGATTTCGTTCCAATTAACATTCCAAGTAATATTCGGCATGCTAATTACATTGCCGGTTGCCAAATTGCATTATCTCTTATAGTTTCCGAGATATGGACTATCGATAATTTACACCTTAGGCTCTGCATCTAACTTGGGCCCAAATTGTAATATGGTCTTATCTATTGGCGATTTCGTTCCAATTCACATTCCAAGTAATATTCGGCATGCTAATTACATTGACGGTTGCCAAATTGCATTATCTCTTATAGTTTCCGAGATATGGACTATCGATAATTTACACCTTAGGCTCTGCTTCTAACTTGGGCCCAAATTGTAAAATGGTCTTATCTATTGGCGGTTTCGTTCCAATTCACATTCCAAGTAGTATTCGGCATGCTAATTACATTGCCGGTTGCCAAATTGCATTATCTCTTATATTTTCCGAGATATGGACTATCGATAATTTACACCTTAGGCTCTGCTTCTAACTTGGGCCCAAATTGTAAAATGGTCTTATCTATTGGCGATTTCGTTCCAATTCACATTCCAAGTAATATTCGGCATGCTAATTACATTGCCGGTTGCCAAATTGCATTATCTCTTATAGTTTCCGAGATATGGACTATCGATAATTTACACCTTAGGCTCTGCTTCTAACTTGGGCCCAAATTGTAAAATGGTCTTATCTATTGGCGATTTCCTTCCAATTCACACTCCAAGTTATATTCGGCATGCTAATTACATTGCCGGTTGCGAAATTGCATTATCTCTTATAGTTTCCGAGATATGGACTATCAATAATTTACACCTTAGGCTCTGCTTCTAACTTGGGCCCAAATTGTAAAATGGTCTTATCTATTGGCGATTTCGTTCCAATTCACATTACAAGTAATATTCGGCATGCTAATTACATTGCCGGTTGCCAAATTGCATTATCTCTTATAGTTTCCGAGATATGGACTATCGATAATTTACACCTTAGGCTCTGCTTCTAACTTGGGCCCAAATTGTAAAATGGTCTTATCTATTGGCGATTTCGTTCCAATTCACATTCCAAGTAATATTCGGCATGCTAATTACATTGCCGGTTGCCAAATTGCATTATCTCTTATAGTTTCCGAGATATGGACTATCGATAATTTACACCTTAGGCTCTGTTTCTAACTTGGGCCCAAATTGTAAAATGGTCTTATCTATTGGCGATTTCGTTCCAATTCACATTCCAAGTAATATTCGGCATGCTAATTACATTGCCGGTTGCCAAATTGCATTATCTCTTATAGTTTCCGAGATATGGACTATCGATAATTTACACCTTAGGCTCTGCTTCTAACTTGGGCCCAAATTGTAAAATCGTCTTATCTATTGGCGATTTCGTTCTAATTCACATTCCAAGTAATATTCGGCATGCTAATTACATTGCCGGTTGCCAAATTGCATTATCTCTTATAGTTTCCGAGATATGGACTATCGGTAATTTACACCTTAGACTCTGCTTCTAACTTGGGCCCAAATTGTAAAATGGTCTTATCTATTGGCGATTTCATTCCAATTCACATTCCAAGTAATATCCCGCATGCTAATTACATTGTCGGTTGCCAAATTGAATTATCTCTTATAGTTTCCGAGATATGGACTATCGATAATTTACACCTTAGGCTCTGCTTCTAACTTGGGCCCAAATTGTAAAATGGTCTTACCTATTGGCGATTTCGTTCCAATTCACATTCCAAGTAATATTCGGCATGCTAATTACATTGCCAGTTGCCAAATTGCATTATTTCTTATAGTTTCCGAGATATGGACTATGGATAATTTACACCTTAGGCTCTGCTTCTAACTTGGGCCCAAATTGTAAAATGGTTTTATCTATTGGCGATTTCGTTCCAATTCACATTCCAAGTAATATTCGGCATGCTAATTACATTGCCGGTTGCCAAATTGCATTACCTCTTATAGTTTCCGAGATATGGACTATCGATAATTTACACCTCAGGCTCTGTTTCTAACTTGGGCCCAAATTGTAAAATGGTCTTATCTATTGGCGATTTCGTTCCAATTCACATTCCAAGTAATATTCGGCATGCTAATTACATTGCCGGTTGCCAAATTGCATTATCTCTTATAGTTTCCGAGATATGGACTATCGATAATTTACACCTTAGGCTCTGTTTCTAACTTGGGCCCAAATTGTAAAATGGTCTTATCTATTGGCGATTTCGTTCCAATTCACATTCCAAGTAATATTCGGCATGCTAATTACATTGCCGGTTGCCAAATTGCATTATCTCTTATAGTTTCCGAGATATGGACTATCGATAATTTACACCTTAGGCTCTGCTTCTAACTTGGGCCCAAATTGTAAAATCGTCTTATCTATTGGCGATTTCGTTCTAATTCACATTCCAAGTAATATTCGGCATGCTAATTACATTGCCGGTTGCCAAATTGCATTATCTCTTATAGTTTCCGAGATATGGACTATCGGTAATTTACACCTTAGACTCTGCTTCTAACTTGGGCCCAAATTGTAAAATGGTCTTATCTATTGGCGATTTCATTCCAATTCACATTCCAAGTAATATCCCGCATGCTAATTACATTGTCGGTTGCCAAATTGAATTATCTCTTATAGTTTCCGAGATATGGACTATCGATAATTTACACCTTAGGCTCTGCTTCTAACTTGGGCCCAAATTGTAAAATGGTCTTACCTATTGGCGATTTCGTTCCAATTCACATTCCAAGTAATATTCGGCATGCTAATTACATTGCCAGTTGCCAAATTGCATTATTTCTTATAGTTTCCGAGATATGGACTATGGATAATTTACACCTTAGGCTCTGCTTCTAACTTGGGCCCAAATTGTAAAATGGTTTTATCTATTGGCGATTTCGTTCCAATTCACATTCCAAGTAATATTCGGCATGCTAATTACATTGCCGGTTGCCAAATTGCATTACCTCTTATAGTTTCCGAGATATGGACTATCGATAATTTACACCTCAGGCTCTGTTTCTAACTTGGGCCCAAATTGTAAAATGGTCTTATCTATTGCCGATTTCGTTCCAATTCACATTCCAAGTAATATTCGGCATGCTAATTACATTGCCGGTTGCCAAATTGCATTATCTCTTATAGTTTCCGAGATATGGACTATCGATAATTTACACCTTAGGCTCTGCTTCTAACTTGGGCCCAAATTGTAAAATGGTCTTATCTATTGGCGATTTCATTCCAATTCACATTCCAAGTAATATTCGGCATGCTAATTACATTGCCGGTTGCCAAATTGCATTATCTCTTATAGTTTCCGAGATATGGACTATCGATAATTTACACCTTAGGCTCTGCTTCTAACTTGGGCCCAAATTGTAAAATGGTCTTATCTATTGGCGATTTCGTTCCAATTCACATTCCAAGTAATATTCGGCATGCTAATTACATTGCCGGTTGCCAAATTGCATTATCTCTTATAGTTTCCGAGATATGGACTATCGATAATTTACACCTTAGGCTCTGCTTCTAACTTGGGCCCAAATTGTAAAATGGTCTTATCTATTGGCGTTTTGGTTCCAATTCACTTTCCAAGTAATATTCGGCATGCTAATTACATTGCCGGTTGCCAAATTGCATTATCTCTTATAGTTTCCGAGATATGGACTATCGATAATTTACACCTTAGGCTCTGCTTCTAACTTGGGCCCAAATTGTAAAATGGTCTTATCTATTGGCGATTTCGTTCCAATTCACATTCCAAGTAATATTCGGCATGCTAATTACATTGCCGGTTGCCAAATTGCATTATCTCTTATAGTTTCCGAGATATGGACTATCGATTATTTACATCTTAGGCCCTGCTTCTAACTTGGGCCCAAATTGTAAAATGGTCTTATCTATTGGCGATTTCGTTCCAATTCACATTCCAAGTAATATCCGGCATGCTAATTACATTGCCGGTTGCCAAATTGAATTATCTCTTATAGTTCCCGAGATATGGACTATCGATAATTTACACCTTAGGCTCTGCTTCTAACTTGGGCCCAAATTGTAAAATGGTCTTACCTATTGGCGATTTTGTTCCAATTCACATTCCAAGTAATATTCGGCATGCTAATTACATTGCCGGTTGCCAAATTGCATTATCTCTTATAGTTTCCGAGATATGGACTATCGATAATTTACACCTTAGGCTCTGCTTCTAACTTGGGCCCAAATTGTAAAATGGTCTTATCTATTGGCGATTTCGTTCCAATTCACATTCCAAGTAATATTCGGCATGCTAATTACATTGCCGGTTGCCAAATTGCATTATCTCTTATAGTTTCCGAGATATGGACTATCGATAATTTACACCTTAGGCTCTGCTTCTAACTTGGGCCCAAATTGTAAAATGGTCTTATCTATTGGCGATTTCGTTCCAATTCACACTCCAAGTAATATTCGGCATGCTAATTACATTGCCGGTTGTGAAATTGCATTATCTCTTATAGTTTCCGAGATATGGACTATCGGTAATTTACACCTTAGGCTCTGCTTCTAACTTGGGCCCAAATTGTAAAATGGTCTTATCTATTGGCGATCTCGTTCCAATTCACATTCCAAGTAATATTCGGCATGCTAATTACATTGCCGGTTGCCAAATTGCATTATCTCTTATAGTTTCCGAGATATGGACTATCGATAATTTACACCTTAGGCTCTGCTTCTAACTTGGGCCCAAATTGTAAAATGGTCTTATCTATTGGCGATTTCCTTCCAATTCACACTCCAAGTAATATTCGGCATGCTAATTACATTGCCGGTTGCGAAATTGCATTATCTCTTATAGTTTCCGAGATATGGACTATCAATAATTTACACCTTAGGCTCTGCTTCTAACTTGGGCCCAAATTGTAAAATGGTCTTATCTATTGGCGATTTCGTTCCAATTCACATTACAAGTAATATTCGGCATGCTAATTACATTGCCGGTTGCCAAATTGCATTATCTCTTATAGTTTCCGAGATATGGACTATCGATAATTTACACCTTAGGCTCTGCTTCTAACTTGGGCCCAAATTGTAAAATGGTCTTATCTATTGGCGATTTCGTTCCAATTCACATTCCAAGTAATATTCGGCATGCTAATTACATTGCCGGTTGATAAATTGCATTATCTCTTATAGTTTCCGAGATATGGACTATCGATAATTTACACCTTAGGCTCTGTTTCTAACTTGGGCCCAAATTGTAAAATGGTCTTATCTATTGGCGATTTCGTTCCAATTCACATTCCAAGTAATATTCGGCATGCTAATTACATTGCCGGTTGCCAAATTGCATTATCTCTTATAGTTTCCGAGATATGGACTATCAATAATTTACACCTTAGGCTCTGCTTCTAACTTGGGCCCAAATTGTAAAATCGTCTTATCTATTGGCGATTTCGTTCTAATTCACATTCCAAGTAATATTCGGCATGCTAATTACATTGCCGGTTGCCAAATTGCATTATCTCTTATAGTTTCCGAGATATGGACTATCGGTAATTTACACCTTAGACTCTGCTTCTAACTTGGGCCCAAATTGTAAAATGGTCTTATCTATTGGCGATTTCGTTCCAATTCTCATTCCAAGTAATATCCCGCATGCTAATTACATTGTCGGTTGCCAAATTGAATTATCTCTTATAGTTTCCGAGATATGGACTATCGATAATTTACACCTTAGGCTCTGCTTCTAACTTGGGCCCAAATTGTAAAATGGTCTTACCTATTGGCGATTTCGTTCCAATTCACATTCCAAGTAATATTCGGCATGCTAATTACATTGCCGGTTGCCAAATTGAATTATCTCTTATAGTTTCCGAGATATGGACTATCGATAATTTACACCTTAGGCTCTGCTTCTAACTTGGGCCCAAATTGTAAAATGGTCTTATCTATTGGCGATTTCGTTCCAATTCACATTCCAAGTAATATTCGGCATGCTAATTACATTGCCGGTTGCCAAATTGCATTATCTCTTATAGTTTCCGAGATATGGACTATCGATAATTTACACCTTAGGCTCTGCTTCTAACTTGGGCCCAAATTGTAAAATGGTCTTATCTATTGGCGATTTCGTTCCAATTCACACTCCAAGTAATATTCGGCATGCTAATTACATTGCCGGTTGTGAAATTGCATTATCTCTTATAGTTTCCGAGATATGGACTATCGGTAATTTACACCTTAGGCTCTGCTTCTAACTTGGGCCCAAATTGTAAAATGGTCTTATCTATTGGCGATCTCGTTCCAATTCACATTCCAAGTAATATTCGGCATGCTAATTACATTGCCGGTTGCCAAATTGCATTATCTCTTATAGTTTCCGAGATATGGACTATCGATAATTTACACCTTAGGCTCTGCTTCTAACTTGGGCCCAAATTGTAAAATGGTCTTATCTATTGGCGATTTCGTTCCAATTCACATTCCAAGTAATATTTGGCATGCTAATTACATTGCCAGTTGCCAAATTGCATTATTTCTTATAGTTTCCGAGATATGGACTATGGATAATTTACACCTTAGGCTCTGCTTCTAACTTGGGCCCAAATTGTAAAATGGTCTTATCTATTGGCGATTTCGTTCCAATTCACATTCCAAGTAATATTCGGCATGCTAATTACATTGCCGGTTGCCAAATTGCATTACCTCTTATAGTTTCCGAGATATGGACTATCGATAATTTACACCTCAGGCTCTGTTTCTAACTTGGGCTCAAATTGTAAAATGGTCTTATCTATTGGCGATTTCGTTCCAATTCACTCTCCAAGTAATATTCGGCATGCTAATTACATTGCCGGTTGCCAAATTGCATTATCTCTTATAGTTTCCGAGATATGGACTATCGATAATTTACACCTTAGGCTCTGCTTCTAACTTGGGCCCAAATTGTAAAATGGTCTTATCTATTGGCGATTTCGTTCCAATTCACATTCCAAGTAATATTCGGCATGCTAATTACATTGCCGGTTGCCAAATTGCATTATCTCTTATAGTTTCCGAGATATGGACTATCGATAATTTACACCTTAGGCTCTGCTTCTAACTTGGGCCCAAATTGTAAAATGGTCTTATCTATTGGCGATTTCGTTCCAATTCACACTCCAAGTAATATTCGGCATGCTAATTACATTGCCGGTTGTGAAATTGCATTATCTCTTATAGTTTCCGAGATATGGACTATCGGTAATTTACACCTTAGGCTCTGCTTCTAACTTGGGCCCAAATTGTAAAATGGTCTTATCTATTGGCGATCTCGTTCCAATTCACATTCCAAGTAATATTCGGCATGCTAATTACATTGCCGGTTGCCAAATTGCATTATCTCTTATAGTTTCCGAGATATGGACTATCGATAATTTACACCTTAGGCTCTGCTTCTAACTTGGGCCCAAATTGTAAAATGGTCTTATCTATTGGCGATTTCGTTCCAATTCACATTCCAAGTAATATTTGGCATGCTAATTACATTGCCAGTTGCCAAATTGCATTATTTCTTATAGTTTCCGAGATATGGACTATGGATAATTTACACCTTAGGCTCTGCTTCTAACTTGGGCCCAAATTGTAAAATGGTCTTATCTATTGGCGATTTCGTTCCAATTCACATTCCAAGTAATATTCGGCATGCTAATTACATTGCCGGTTGCCAAATTGCATTATCTCTTATAGTTTCCGAGATATGGACTATCGATAATTTACACCTTAGGCTCTGCTTCTAACTTGGGCCCAAATTGTAAAATGGTCTTATCTATTGGCGATTTCGTTCCAATTCACATTCCAAGTAATATTCGGCATGCTAATTACATTGCCGGTGGCCAAGTTGCATTATCTCTTATAGTTTCCGAGATATGGACTATCGATAATTTACACCTTAGGCTCTGCTTCTAAATTGGGCCCAAATTGTAAAATGGTCTTATCTATTGGCGATTTCGTTCCAATTCACATTCCAAGTAATATTCGGCATGCTAATTACATTGCCGGTGGCCAAGTTGCATTATCTCTTATAGTTTCCGAGATATGGACTATCGATAATTTACACCTTAGGCTCTGCTTCTAACTTGGGCCCAAATTGTAAAATGGTCTTATCTATTGGCGATTTCGTTCCAATTCACATTCCAAGTAATATTCGGCATGCTAATTACATTGCCAGTTGCCAAATTGCATTATCTCTTATAGTTTCCGAGATATGGACTATGGATAATTTACACCTTATGCTCTGCTTCTAACTTGGGCCCAAATTGTAAAATGGTCTTATCTATTGGCGATTTCGTTCCAATTCACATTCCAAGTAATATTCGGCATGTTAATTAAATTGCCGGTTGCCAAATTGCATTATCTCTTATAGTTTCCGAGATATGGACTATCGATAATTTACACCTTAGGCTCTGCTTCTAACTTGGGCCCAAATTGTAAAATCGTCTTATCTATTGGCGATTTCGTTCCAATTCACATTCCAAGTAATATTCGGCATGCTAATTACATTGCCGGTTGCCAAATTGCATTATCTCTTATAGTTTCCGAGATATGGACTATCGATAATTTACACCTTAGGCTCTGCTTCTAACTTGGGCCCAAATTGTAAAATGGTCTTATCTATTGGCGATTTCGTTCCAATTCACATTCCAAGTAATATTCGGCATGCTAATTACATTGCCGGTTGCCAAATTGAATTATCTCCTATAGTTTCCGAGATATGGACTATCGATAATTTACACCTTAGGCTCTGCTTCTAACTTGGGCCCAAATTGTAAAATGGTCTTACCTATTGGCGATTTTATTCCAATTCACATTCCAAGTAATATTCGGCATGCTAATTACATTGCCGGTGGCCAAGTTGCATTATCTCTTATAGTTTCCGAGATATGGACTATCGATAATTTACACCTTAGGCTCTGCTTCTAACTTGGGCCCAAATTGTAAAATGGTCTTATCTATTGGCGATTTCGTTCCAATTCACATTCCAAGTAATATTCGGCATGCTAATTACATTGCCGGTTCCCAAATTGCATTATCTCTTATAGTTTCCGAGATATGGACTATCGATTATTTTTAACCTTAGGCTATGCTTCTAACTTGGGCCCAAACTGTAAAATGGTCTTATCTATTGGCGATTTCGTTCCAATTCACATTCCAAGTAGTTTTCGGCATGCTAATTACATTGCCGGTTGCCAAATTGCATTATCTCTTATAGTTTCCGAGATATGGACTATCGATAATTTACACCTTAGGCTCTGCTTCTAACTTGGGCCCAAATTGTAAAATGGTCTTATCTGTTGGCGATTTCGTTCCAATTCACATTCCAAGTAATATTCGTCATGCTAATTACATTGCCGGTTGCCAAATTGCATTATCTCTTATAGTTTCCGAGATATGGACTATCGATAATTTACACCTTAGGCTCTGCTTCTAACTTGGGCCCAAATTGTAAAATGGTCTTACCTATTGGCGATTTCGTTCCAATTCACATTCCAAGTAATATTCGGCATGCTAATTACATTGCCGGTGGCCAAATTGAATTATCTCTTATAGTTTCCGAGATATGGACTATCGATAATTTACACCTTAGGCTCTGCTTCTAACTTGGGCCCAAATTGTAAAATGGTCTTACCTATTGGCGATTTCGTTCCAATTCACATTCCAAGTAATATTCGGCATGCTAATTACATTGCCGGTTGCCAAATTGCATTATCTCTTATAGTTTCCGAGATATGGACTATCGATAATTTACACCTCAGGCTCTGCTTCTAACTTGGGCCCAAATTGTAAAATGGTCTTATCTATTGGCGATTTCGTTCCAATTCACATTCCAAGTAATATTCGGCATGCTAATTACATTGCCGGTTGCCAAATTGCATTATCTCTTATAGTTTCCGAGATATGGACTATCGATAATTTACACCTTAGGCTCTGCTTCTAACTTGGGCCCAAATTGTAAAATGGTCTTCTCTATAGGCGATTTCGTTCCAATTCACATTCCAAGTAATATTCGGCATGCTAATTACATTGCCGGTGGCCAAGTTGCATTATCTCTTACAGTTTCCGAGATATGGACTATCGATAATTTACACCTTAGGCTCTGCTTCTAACTTGGGCCCAAATTGTAAAATGGTCTTATCTATTGGCGATTTCGTTCCAATTCACATTCCAAGTAATATTCGGCATGCTAATTACATTGCCGGTTGCCAAATTGCATTATCTCTTATAGTTTCCGAGATATGGACTATCGATAATTTACACCTTGGGCTCTGCTTCTAACTTGGGCCCAAATTGTAAAATGGTCTTATCTATTGGCGATTTCGTTCCAATTCACATTCCAAGTAATATTCGGCATGCTAATTACATTGCCGGTTGCCAAATTGCATTATCTCTTATAGTTTCCGAGATATGGACTATCGATAATTTACACCTTAGGCTCTGCTTCTAACTTGGGCCCAAATTGTAAAATGGTCTTATCTATTGGCGATTTCGTTCCAATTCACATTCCAAGTAATATTCGGCATGTTAATTAAATTGCCGGTTGCCAAATTGCATTATCTCTTATAGTTTCCGAGATATGGACTATCGATAATTTACACCTTAGGCTCTGCTTCTAACTTGGGCCCAAATTGTAAAATCGTCTTATCTATTGGCGATTTCGTTCCAATTCACATTCCAAGTAATATTCGGCATGCTAAATACATTGCCGGTTGCCAAATTGCATTATCTCTTATAGTTTCCGAGATATGGACTATCGATAATTTACACCTTAGGCTCTGCTTCTAACTTGGGCCCAAATTGTAAAATGGTCTTATCTATTGGCGATTTCGTTCCAATTCACATTCCAAGTAATATTCGGCATGCTAATTACATTGCCGGTTGCCAAATTGAATTATCTCCTATAGTTTCCGAGATATGGGCTATCGATAATTTACACCTCAGGCTCTGCTTCTAACTTGGGCCCAAATTGTAAAATGGTCTTATCTATTGGCGATTTCGTTCCAATTCACATTCCAAGTAATATTCGGCATGCTAATTACATTGCCGGTTGCCAAATTGCATTATCTCTTATAGTTTCCGAGATATGGACTATCGATAATTTACACCTTAGGCTCTGCTTCTAACTTGGGCCCAAATTGTAAAATGGTCTTCTCTATTGGCGATTTCGTTCCAATTCACATTCCAAGTAATATTCGGCATGCTAATTACATTGCCGGTGGCCAAGTTGCATTATCTCTTACAGTTTCCGAGATATGGACTATCGATAATTTACACCTTAGGCTCTGCTTCTAACTTGGGCCCAAATTGTAAAATGGTCTTATCTATTGGCGATTTCGTTCCAATTCACATTCCAAGTAATATTCGGCATGCTAATTACATTGCCGGTTGCCAAATTGCATTATCTCTTATAGTTTCCGAGATATGGACTATCGATAATTTACACCTTGGGCTATGCTTCTAACTTGGGCCCAAATTGTAAAATGGTCTTATCTATTGGCGATTTCGTTCCAATTCACATTCCAAGTAATATTCGGCATGCTAATTACATTGCCGGTTGCCAAATTGCATTATCTCTTATAGTTTCCGAGATATGGACTATCGATAATTTACACCTTAGGCTCTGCTTCTAACTTGGGCCCAAATTGTAAAATGGTCTTATCTATTGGCGATTTCGTTCCAATTCACATTCCAAGTAATATTCGGCATGTTAATTAAATTGCCGGTTGCCAAATTGCATTATCTCTTATAGTTTCCGAGATATGGACTATCGATAATTTACACCTTAGGCTCTGCTTCTAACTTGGGCCCAAATTGTAAAATCGTCTTATCTATTGGCGATTTCGTTCCAATTCACATTCCAAGTAATATTCGGCATGCTAAATACATTGCCGGTTGCCAAATTGCATTATCTCTTATAGTTTCCGAGATATGGACTATCGATAATTTACACCTTAGGCTCTGCTTCTAACTTGGGCCCAAATTGTAAAATGGTCTTATCTATTGGCGATTTCGTTCCAATTCACATTCCAAGTAATATTCGGCATGCTAATTACATTGCCGGTTGCCAAATTGAATTATCTCCTATAGTTTCCGAGATATGGGCTATCGATAATTTACACCTTAGGCTCTGCTTCTAACTTGGGCCCAAATTGTAAAATGGTCTTATCTATTGGCGATTTCGTTCCAATTCACATTCCAAGTAATATTCGGCATGCTAATTACATTGCCAGTTGATAAATTGCATTATCTCATATAGTTTCCGAGATATGGACTATGGATAATTTACACCTTAGGCTCTGCTTCTAACTTGGGCCCAAATTGTAAAATGGTCTTATCTATTGGCGATTTCGTTCCAATTCACATTCCAAGTAATATTCGGCATGCTAATTACATTGCCGGTGGCCAAGTTGCATTATCTCTTATAGTTTCCGAGATATGGACTATCGATAATTTACACCTTAGGCTCTGCTTCTAACTTGGGCCCAAATTGTAAAATGGTCTTATCTATTGGCGATTTCGTTCCAATTCACATTCCAAGTAATATTCGGCATGCTAATTACATTGCCAGTTGATAAATTGCATTATCTCATATAGTTTCCGAGATATGGACTATGGATAATTTACACCTTAGGCTCTGCTTCTAACTTGGGCCCAAATTGTAAAATGGTCTTATCTATTGCCGATTTCGTTCCAATTCACATTCCAAGTAATATTCGGCATGCTAATTGCATTGCCGGTTGCCAAATTGCATTATCTCTTATAGTTTCCGAGATATGGACTATCGATTATTTACACCTTAGGCTCTGCTTCTAACTTGGGCCCAAATTGTAAAATGGTCTTATCTATTGGCGATTTCGTTCCAATTCACATTCCAAGTAATATTCGGCATACTAATTACATTGCCGGTTGCCAAATTGAATTATCTCCTATAGTTTCCGAGATATGGACTATCGATAATTTACACCTTAGGCTCTGCTTCTAACTTGGGCCCAAATTGTAAAATGGTCTTACCTATTGGCGATTTCGTTCCAATTCACATTCCAAGTAATATTCGGCATGCTAATTACATTGCCGGTGGCCAAGTTGCATTATCTCTTATAGTTTCCGAGATATGGACTATCGATAATTTACACCTTAGGCTCTGCTTCTAACTTGGGCCCAAATTGTAAAATGGTCTTATCTATTGCCGATTTCGTTCCAATTCACATTCCAAGTAATATTCGGCATGCTAATTACATTGCCGGTTGCCAAATTGCATTATCTCTTATAGTTTCCGAGATATGGACTATCGATAATTTACACCTTAGGCTCTGCTTCTAACTTGGGCCCAAATTGTAAAATGGTCTTATCTAATGGCGATTTCATTCCAATTCACATTCCAAGTAATATTCGGCATGCTAATTACATTGCCGGTTGCCAAATTGCATTATCTCTTATAGTTTCCGAGATATGGACTATCGATAATTTACACCTTAGGCTCTGCTTCTAACTTGGGCCCAAATTGTAAAATGGTCTTATCTATTGGCGATTTCGTTCCAATTCACATTCCAAGTAATATTCGGCATGCTAATTACATTGCCGGTTGCCAAATTGCATTATCTCTTATAGTTTCCGAGATATGGACTATCGATAATTTACACCTTAGGCTCTGCTTCTAACGTGGGCCCAAATTGTAAAATCGTCTTATCTATTGGCGATTTCGTTCCAATTCACATTCCAACTAATATTCAGCATGCTAATTACATTGCCGGTTGCCAAATTGCATTATCTCTTATAGTTTCCGAGATATGGACTATCGATAATTTACACCTTAGTCTCTGCTTCTAACTTGGGCCCAAATTGTAAAATGGTCTTATCTATTGGCGATTTTGTTCCAATTCACATTCCAAGTAATATTCGGCATGCTAATTACATTGCCGGTTGCCAAATTGAATTATCTGTTATAGTTTCCGAGATATGGACTATCGATAATTTACACCTTAGGCTCTGCTTCTAACTTGGGCCCAAATTGTAAAATGGTCTTATCTATTGGCGATTTCGTTCCAATTCACATTCCAAGTAGTATTCGGCATGCTAATTACATTGCCGGTTGCCAAATTGCATTATCTCTTATAGTTTCCGAGTTATGGACTATCGATAATTTACACCTTAGGCTCTGCTTCTAACTTGGGCCCAAATTGTAAAATGGTCTTATCTATTGGCGATTTCGTTCCAATTCACATTCCAAGTAATATTCGGCATGCTAATTACATTGCCAGTTGCCAAATTGCATTATCTCTTATAGTTTCCGAGATATGGACTATGGATAATTTACACCTTATGCTCTGCTTCTAACTTGGGCCCAAATTGTAAAATGGTCTTATCTATTGGCGATTTCGTTCCAATTCACATTCCAAGTAATATTCGGCATGTTAATTAAATTGCCGGTTGCCAAATTGCATTATCTCTTATAGTTTCCGAGATATGGACTATCGATAATTTACACCTTAGGCTCTGCTTCTAACTTGGCCCAAATTGTAAAATCGTCTTATCTATTGGCGAATTCGTTCCAATTCACATTCCAAGTAATATTTGGCATGCTAATTACATTGCCGGTTGCCAAATTGCATTATCTCTTATAGTTTCCGAGATATGGACTATCGATAATTTACACCTTAGGCTCTGCTTCTAACTTGGGCCCAAATTGTAAAATGGTCTTATCTATTGGCGATTTCGTTCCAATTCACATTCCAAGTAATATTCGGCATGCTAATTACATTGCCGGTTGCCAAATTGAATTATCTCCTATAGTTTCCGAGATATGGACTATCGATAATTTACACCTTAGGCTCTGCTTCTAACTTGGGCCCAAATTGTAAAATGGTCTTACCTATTGGCGATTTCGTTCCAATTCACATTCCTAGTAATATTCGGCATGCTAATTACATTGCCGGTGGCCAAGTTGCGTTATCACTTATAGTTTCCGAGATATGGACTATCGATAATTTACACCTTAGGCTCTGCTTCTAACTTGGGCCCAAATTGTAAAATGGATTTATCTATTGGCGATTTCGTTCCAATTCACATTCCAAGTAATATTCGGCATGCTAATTACATTGCCGGTTCCCAAATTGCATTATCTCTTATAGTTTCCGAGATACGGACTATCGATTATTTTTAACCTTAGGCTATGCTTCTAACTTGGGCCCAAACTGTAAAATGGTCTTATCTATTGGCGATTTCGTTCCAATTCACATTCCAAGTAGTTTTCGGCATGCTAATTACATTGCCGGTTACCAAATTGCATTATCTCTTATAGTTTCCGAGATATGGACTATCGATAATTTACACCTTAGGCTCTGCTTCTAACTTGGGCCCAAATTGTAAAAGGGTCTTATCTGTTGGCGATATCGTTCCAACTCACATTCCAAGTAATTTTCGGCATGATAATTACATTGCCGGTTGCCAAATTGCATTATCTCTTATAGTTTCCGAGATATGGACTATCGATAATTTACACCTTAGGCTCTGCTTCTAACTTGGGCCCAAATTGTAAAATGGTCTTATCTATTGGCGATTTCGTTCCAATTCACATTCCAAGTAGTATTAGGCATGCTAATTATATTGCCGGTTGCCAAATTGCATTATCTCTTATAGTTTCCGAGATATGGACTATCGATAATTTACACCTTAGGCTCTGCTTCTAACTTGGGCCCAAATTGTAAAATGGTCTTATCTATTGGCGATTTCGTTCCAATTCACATTCCAAGTAATATTCGGCATGCTAATTACATTGCCAGTTGCCAAATTGCATTATCTCTTATAGTTTCCGAGATATGGACTATGGATAATTTACACCTTAGGCTCTGCTTCTAACTTGGGCCCAAATTGTAAAATGGTCTTATCTATTGGCGATTTCGTTCCAATTCACATTCCAAGTAATATTCGGCATGTTAATTAAATTGCCGGTTGCCAAATTGCATTATCTCTTATAGTTTCCGAGATATGGACTATCGATAATTTACACCTTAGGCTCTGCTTCTAACTTGGGCCCAAATTGTAAAATCGTCTTATCTATTGGCGATTTCGTTCCAATTCACATTCCAAGTAATATTCGGCATGCTAATTACATTGCCGGTTGCCAAATTGCATTATCTCTTATAGTTTCCGAGATATGGACTATCGATAATTTACACCTTAGGCTCTGCTTCTAACTTGGGCCCAAATTGTAAAATGGTCTTATCTATTGGCGATTTCGTTCCAATTCACATTCCAAGTAATATTCGGCATGCTAATTACATTGCCGGTTGCCAAATTGAATTATCTCCTATAGTTTCCGAGATATGGACTATCGATAATTTACACCTTAGGCTCTGCTTCTAACTTGGGCCCAAATTGTAAAATGGTCTTACCTATTGGCGATTTCGTTCCAATTCACATTCCAAGTAATATTCGGCATGCTAATTACATTGCCGGTGGCCAAGTTGCATTATCTCTTATAGTTTCCGAGATATGGACTATCGATAATTTACACCTTAGGCTATGCTTCTAACTTGGGCCCAAATTGTAAAATGGTCTTATCTATTGGCGATTTCGTTCCAATTCACATTCCAAGTAATATTCGGCATGCTAATTACATTGCCGGTTCCCAAATTGCATTATCTCTTATAGTTTCCGAGATATGGACTATCGATAATTTACACCTTAGGCTCTGCTTCTAACTTGGGCCCAAATTGTAAAATGGCCTTATCTATTGGCGATTTCGTTCCAATTCACATTCCAAGTAATATTCGGCATGCTAATTACATTGCCGGTTGCCAAATTGCATTATCTCTTATAGTTTCCGAGATATGGACTATCGATAATTTACACCTTAGGCTCTGCTTCTAACTTGGGCCCAAATTGTAAAATGGTCTTATCTATTGGCGATTTCGTTCCAATTCACATTCCAAGTAGTATTCGGCATGCTAATTACATTGCCGGTTGCCAAATTGCATTATCTCTTATAGTTTCCGAGATATGGACTATCGATAATTTACACCTTAGGCTCTGCTTCTAACTTGGGCCCAAATTGTAGAATGGTCTTATCTATTGGCGATTTCGTTCCAATTCACATTCCAAGTAATATTCGGCATGCTAATTACATTGCCAGTTGCCAAATTGCATTATCTCTTATAGTTTCCGAGATATGGACTATGGATAATTTATACCTTATGCTCTGCTTCTAACTTGGGCCCAAATTGTAAAATGGTCTTATCTATTGGCGATTTCGTTCCAATTCACATTCCAAGTAATATTCGGCTTGTTAATTAAATTGCCGGTTGCCAAATTGCATTATCTCTTATAGTTTCCGAGATATGGACTATCGATAATTTACACCTTAGGCTCTGCTTCTAACTTGGGCCCAAATTGTAAAATCGTCTTATCTATTGGCGATTTCGTTCCAATTCACATTCCAAGTAATATTCGGCATGCTAATTACATTGCCGGTTGCCAAATTGCATTATCTCTTATAGTTTCCGAGATATGGACTATCTATAATTTACACCTTAGGCTCTGCTTCTAACTTGGGCCCAAATTGTAAAATGGTCTTATCTATTGGCGATTTCGTTCCAATTCACATTCCAAGTAATATTCGGCATGCTAATTACATTGCCGGTTGCCAAATTGAATTATCTCCTATAGTTTCCGAGATATGGACTATCGATAATTTACACCTTAGGCTCTGCTTCTAACTTGGGCCCAAATTGTAAAATGGTCTTACCTATTGGCGATTTTGTTCCAATTCACATTCCAAGTAATATTCGGCATGCTAATTACATTGCCGGTGGCCAAGTTGCATTATCTCTTATAGTTTCCGAGATATGGACTATCGATAATTTACACCTTAGGCTCTGCTTCTAACTTGGGCCCAAATTGTAAAATGGTCTTATCTATGGCGATTTCGTTCCAATTCACATTCCAAGTAATATTCGGCATGCTAATTACATTGCCGGTTCCCAAATTGCATTATCTCTTATAGTTTCCGAGATATGGACTATCGATTATTTTTAACCTTAGGCTATGCTTCTAACTTGGGCCCAAACTGTAAAATGGTCTTATCTATTGGCGATTTCGTTCCAATTCACATTCCAAGTAGTTTTCGGCATGCTAATTACATTGCCGGTTGCCAAATTGCATTATCTCTTATAGTTTCCGAGATATGGACTATCGATAATTTACACCTTAGGCTCTGCTTCTAACTTGGGCCCAAATTGTAAAATGGTCTTATCTGTTGGCGATTTCGTTCCAATTCACATTCCAAGTAATATTCGGCATGCTAATTACATTGCCGGTTGCCAAATTGCATTATCTCTTATAGTTTCCGAGATATGGACTATCGATAATTTACACCTTAGGCTCTGCTTCTAACTTGGGCCCAAATTGTAAAATGGTCTTATCTATTGGCGATTTCGTTCCAATTCACATTCCAAGTAGTATTCGGCATGCTAATTACATTGCCGGTTGCCAAATTGCATTATCTCTTATAGTTTCCGAGATATGGACTATCGATAATTTACACCTTAGGCTCTGCTTCTAACTTGGGCCCAAATTGTAAAATGGCCTTATCTATTGGCGATTTTGTTCCAATTCACATTCCAAGTAATATTCGGCATGTTAATTAAATTGCCGGTTGCCAAATTGCATTATCTCTTATAGTTTCCGAGATATGGACTATCGATAATTTACACCTTAGGCTCTGCTTCTAACTTGGGCCCAAATTGTAAAATGGTCTTCTCTATTGGCGATTTCGTTCCAATTCACATTCCAAGTAATATTCGGCATGCTAATTACATTGCCGGTGGCCAAGTTGCATTATCTCTTATAGTTTCCGAGATATGGACTATCGATAATTTACACCTTAGGCTCTGCTTCTAACTTGGGCCCAAATTGTAAAATGGTCTTATCTATTGGCGATTTCGTTCCAATTCACATTCCAAGTAATATTCGGCATGCTAATTACATTGCCGGTTCCCAAATTGCATTATCTCTTATAGTTTCCGAGATATGGACTATCGATTATTTTTAACCTTAGGCTCTGCTTCTAACTTGGGCCCAAACTGTAAAATGGTCTTATCTATTGGCGATTTCGTTCCAATTCACATTCCAAGTAGTATTCGGCATGCTAATTACATTGCCGGTGGCCAAGTTGCATTATCTCTTATAGTTTCCGAGATATGGACTATCGATAATTTACACCTTAGGCTCTGCTTCTAACTTGGGCCCAAATTGTAAAATGGTCTTATCTATTGGCGATTTCGTTCCAAATCACATTCCAAGTAATATTCGGCATGCTAATTACATTGCCGGTTGCCAAATTGAATTATCTCCTATAGTTTCCGAGATATGGACTATCGATAATTTACACCTTAGGCTCTGCTTCTAACTTGGGCCCAAATTGTAAAATGGTCTTATCTATTGGCGATTTCGTTCCAATTCACATTCCAAGTAATATTCGGCATGCTAATTACATTGCCAGTTGCCAAATTGCATTATCTCTTATAGTTTCCGAGATATGGACTATGGATAATTTACACCTTAGGCTCTGCTTCTAACTTGGGCCCAAATTGTAAAATGGTCTTATCTATTGGCGATTTCGTTCCAATTCACATTCCAAGTAATATTCGGCATGTTAATTAAATTGCCGGTTGCCAAATTGCATTATCTCTTATAGTTTCCGAGATATGGACTATCGATAATTTACACCTTAGGCTCTGCTTCTAACCTGGGCCCAAATTGTAAAATCGTCTTATCTATTGGCGATTTCGTTCCAATTCACATTCCAAGTAATATTCGGCATGCTAATTACATTGCCGGTTGCCAAATTGCATTATCTCTTATAGTTTCCGAGATATGGACTATCGATAATTTACACCTTAGGCTCTGCTTCTAACTTGGGCCCAAATTGTAAAATGGTCTTCTCTATTGGCGATTTCGTTCCAATTCACATTCCAAGTAATATTCGGCATGCTAATTACATTGCCGGTGGCCAAGTTGCATTATCTCTTATAGTTTCCGAGATATGGACTATCGATAATTTACACCTTAGGCTCTGCTTCTAACTTGGGCCCAAATTGTAAAATGGTCTTATCTATTGGCGATTTCGTTCCAATTCACATTCCAAGTAATATTCGGCATGCTAATTACATTGCCGGTTCCCAAATTGCATTATCTCTTATAGTTTCCGAGATATGGACTATCGATTATTTTTAACCTTAGGCTCTGCTTCTAACTTGGGCCCAAACTGTAAAATGGTCTTATCTATTGGCGATTTCGTTCCAATTCACATTCCAAGTAGTATTCGGCATGCTAATTACATTGCCGGTGGCCAAGTTGCATTATCTCTTATAGTTTCCGAGATATGGACTATCGATAATTTACACCTTAGGCTCTGCTTCTAACTTGGGCCCAAATTGTAAAATGGTCTTATCTATTGGCGATTTCGTTCCAATTCACATTCCAAGTAGTATTCGGCATGCTAATTACATTGCCGGTGGCCAAGTTGCATTATCTCTTATAGTTTCCGAGATATGGACTATCGATAATTTACACCTTAGGCTCTGCTTCTAACTTGGGCCCAAATTGTAAAATGGTCTTATCTATTGGCGATTTCGTTCCAAATCACATTCCAAGTAATATTCGGCATGCTAATTACATTGCCGGTTGCCAAATTGAATTATCTCCTATAGTTTCCGAGATATGGACTATCGATAATTTACACCTTAGGCTCTGCTTCTAACTTGGGCCCAAATTGTAAAATGGTCTTACCTATTGGCGATTTCGTTCCAATTCACATTCCAAGTAATATTCGGCATGCTAATTACATTGCCGGTGGCCAAGTTGCATTATCTCTTATAGTTTCCGAGATATGGACTATCGATAATTTACACCTTAGGCTCTGCTTCTAACTTGGGCCCAAATTGTAAAATGGTCTTATCTATTGGCGATTTCGTTCCAATTCACATTCCAAGTAATATTCGGCATGCTAATTACATTGCCGGTTCCCAAATTGCATTATCTCTTATAGTTTCCGAGATATGGACTATCGATAATTTACACCTTAGGCTCTGCTTCTAACTTGGGCCCAAATTGTAAAATGGCCTTATCTATTGGCGATTTCGTTCCAATTCACATTCCAAGTAATATTCGGCATGCTAATTACATTGCCGGTTGCCAAATTGCATTATCTCTTATAGTTTCCGAGATATGGACTATCGATAATTTACACCTTAGGCTCTGTTTCTAACTTGGGCCCAAATTGTAAAATGGTCTTATCTATTGGCGATTTCGTTCCAATTCACATTCCAAGTAGTATTCGGCATGCTAATTACATTGCCGGTTGCCAAATTGCATTATCTCTTATAGTTTCCGAGATATGGACTATCGATAATTTACACCTTAGGCTCTGCTTCTAACTTGGGCCCAAATTGTAAAATGGTCTTATCTATTGGCGATTTCCTTCCAATTCACATTCCAAGTAATATTCGGCATGCTAATTACATTGCCAGTTGCCAAATTGCATTATCTCTTATAGTTTCCGAGATATGGACTATGGATAATTTACACCTTATGCTCTGCTTCTAACTTGGGCCCAAATTGTAAAATGGTCTTATCTATTGGCGATTTCGTTCCAATTCACATTCCAAGTAATATTCGGCATGTTAATTAAATTGCCGGTTGCCAAATTGCATTATCTCTTATAGTTTCCGAGATATGGACTATCGATAATTTACACCTTAGGCTCTGCTTCTAACTTGGGCCCAAATTGTAAAATCGTCTTATCTGTTGGCGATTTCGTTCCAATTCACATTCCAAGTAATATTCGGCATGCTAATTACATTGCCGGTTGCCAAATTGCATTATCTCTTATAGTTTCCGAGATATGGACTATCGATAATTTACACCTTAGGCTCTGCTTCTAACTTGGGCCCAAATTGTAAAATGGTCTTCTCTATTGGCGATTTCGTTCCAATTCACATTCCAAGTAATATTCGGCATGCTAATTACATTGCCGGTTCCCAAATTGCATTATCTCTTATAGTTTCCGAGATATGGACTATCGATTATTTTTAACCTTAGGCTCTGCTTCTAACTTGGGCCCAAACTGTAAAATGGTCTTATCTATTGGCGATTTCGTTCCAATTCACATTCCAAGTAGTATTCGGCATGCTAATTACATTGCCGGTTGCCAAATTGCATTATCTCTTATAGTTTCCGAGATATGGACTATCGATAATTTACACCTTAGGCTCTGCTTCTAACTTGGGCCCAAATTGTAAAATGGTCTTCTCTATTGGCGATTTCGTTCCAATTCACATTCCAAGTAATATTCGGCATGCTAATTACATTGCCGGTGGCCAAGTTGCATTATCTCTTATAGTTTCCGAGATATGGACTATCGATAATTTACACCTTAGGCTCTGCTTCTAACTTGGGCCCAAATTGTAAAATGGTCTTATCTATTGACGATTTCGTTCCAATTCACATTCCAAGTAGTATTCGGCATGCTAATTACATTGCCGGTTGCCAAATTGCATTATCTCTTATAGTTTCCGAGATATGGACTATGGATAATTTACACCTTAGGCTCTGCTTCTAACTTGGGCCCAAATTGTAAAATGGTCTTATCTATTGGCGATTTCGTTCCAGTTCACATTCCAAGTAATATTCGGCATGTTAATTAAATTGCCGGTTGCCAAATTGCATTATCTCTTATAGTTTCCGAGATATGGACTATCGATAATTTACACCTTAGGCTCTGCTTCTAACTTGGGCCCAAATTGTAAAATCGTCTTATCTATTGGCGATTTCGTTCCAATTCACATTCCAAGTAATATTCGGCATGCTAATTACATTGCCGGTTGCCAAATTGCATTATCTCTTATAGTTTCCGAGATATGGACTATCGATAATTTACACCTTAGGCTCTGCTTCTAACTTGGGCCCAAATTGTAAAATGGTCTTATCTATTGGCGATTTCGTTCCAGTTCACATTCCAAGTAATATTCGGCATGTTAATTAAATTGCCGGTTGCCAAATTGCATTATCTCTTATAGTTTCCGAGATATGGACTATCGATAATTTACACCTTAGGCTCTGCTTCTAACTTGGGCCCAAATTGTAAAATCGTCTTATCTATTGGCGATTTCGTTCCAATTCACATTCCAAGTAATATTCGGCATGCTAATTACATTGCCGGTTGCCAAATTGCATTATCTCTTATAGTTTCCGAGATATGGACTATCGATAATTTACACCTTAGGCTCTGCTTCTAACTTGGGCCCAAATTGTAAAATGGTCTTCTCTATTGGCGATTTCGTTCCAATTCACATTCCAAGTAATATTCGGCATGCTAATTACATTGCCAGTTGCCAAATTGCATTATCTCTTATAGTTTCCGAGATATGGACTATGGATAATTTACACCTTAGGCTCTGCTTCTAACTTGGGCCCAAATTGTAAAATGGTCTTCTCTATTGGCGATTTCGTTCCAATTCACATTCCAAGTAATATTCGGCATGCTAATTACATTGCCGGTTGCCAAATTGAATTATCTCCTATAGTTTCCGAGATATGGACTATCGATAATTTACACCTTAGGCTCTGCTTCTAACTTTTGCCCAAATTGTAAAATGGTCTTACCTATTGGCGATTTCGTTCCAATTCACATTCCAAGTAATATTCGGCATGCTAATTACATTGCCGGTGGCCAAGTTGCATTATCTCTTATAGTTTCCGAGATATGGACTATCGATAATTTACACCTTAGGCTCTGCTTCTAACTTGGGCCCAAATTGTAAAATGGTCTTATCTATTGGCGATTTCGTTCCAATTCACATTCCAAGTAATATTCGGCATGCTAATTACATTGCCAGTTGCCAAATTGCATTATCTCTTATAGTTTCCGAGATATGGACTATGGATAATTTACACCTTAGGCTCTGCTTCTAACTTGGGCCCAAATTGTAAAATGGTCTTATCTATTGGCGATTTCGTTCCAGTTCACATTCCAAGTAATATTCGGCATGTTAATTAAATTGCCGGTTGCCAAATTGCATTATCTCTTATAGTTTCCGAGATATGGACTATCGATAATTTACACCTTAGGCTCTGCTTCTAACTTGGGCCCAAATTGTAAAATCGTCTTATCTATTGGCGATTTCGTTCCAATTCACATTCCAAGTAATATTCGGCATGCTAATTACATTGCCGGTTGCCAAATTGCATTATCTCTTATAGTTTCCGAGATATGGACTATCGATAATTTACACCTTAGGCTCTGCTTCTAACTTGGGCCCAAATTGTAAAATGGTCTTCTCTATTGGCGATTTCGTTCCAATTCACATTCCAAGTAATATTCGGCATGCTAATTACATTGCCAGTTGCCAAATTGCATTATCTCTTATAGTTTCCGAGATATGGACTATGGATAATTTACACCTTAGGCTCTGCTTCTAACTTGGGCCCAAATTGTAAAATGGTCTTATCTATTGGCGATTTCGTTCCAGTTCACATTCCAAGTAATATTCGGCATGTTAATTAAATTGCCGGTTGCCAAATTGCATTATCTCTTATAGTTTCCGAGATATGGACTATCGATAATTTACACCTTAGGCTCTGCTTCTAACTTGGGCCCAAATTGTAAAATGGTCTTATCTGTTGGCGATTTCGTTCCAATTCACATTCCAAGTAATATTCGGCATGCTAATTACATTGCCGGTTGCCAAATTGCATTATCTCTTATAGTTTCCGAGATATGGACTATCGATAATTTACACCTTAGGCTCTGCTTCTAACTTGGGCCCAAATTGTAAAATGGTCTTATCTATTGACGATTTCGTTCCAATTCACATTCCAAGTAGTATTCGGCATGCTAATTACATTGCCGGTTGCCAAATTGCATTATCTCTTATAGTTTCCGAGATATGGACTATGGATAATTTACACCTTAGGCTCTGCTTCTAACTTGGGCCCAAATTGTAAAATGGTCTTATCTATTGGCGATTTCGTTCCAGTTCACATTCCAAGTAATATTCGGCATGTTAATTAAATTGCCGGTTGCCAAATTGCATTATCTCTTATAGTTTCCGAGATATGGACTATCGATAATTTACACCTTAGGCTCTGCTTCTAACTTGGGCCCAAATTGTAAAATCGTCTTATCTATTGGCGATTTCGTTCCAATTCACATTCCAAGTAATATTCGGCATGCTAATTACATTGCCGGTTGCCAAATTGCATTATCTCTTATAGTTTCCGAGATATGGACTATCGATAATTTACACCTTAGGCTCTGCTTCTAACTTGGGCCCAAATTGTAAAATGGTCTTATCTATTGGCGATTTCGTTCCAGTTCACATTCCAAGTAATATTCGGCATGTTAATTAAATTGCCGGTTGCCAAATTGCATTATCTCTTATAGTTTCCGAGATATGGACTATCGATAATTTACACCTTAGGCTCTGCTTCTAACTTGGGCCCAAATTGTAAAATCGTCTTATCTATTGGCGATTTCGTTCCAATTCACATTCCAAGTAATATTCGGCATGCTAATTACATTGCCGGTTGCCAAATTGCATTATCTCTTATAGTTTCCGAGATATGGACTATCGATAATTTACACCTTAGGCTCTGCTTCTAACTTGGGCCCAAATTGTAAAATGGTCTTCTCTATTGGCGATTTCGTTCCAATTCACATTCCAAGTAATATTCGGCATGCTAATTACATTGCCAGTTGCCAAATTGCATTATCTCTTATAGTTTCCGAGATATGGACTATGGATAATTTACACCTTAGGCTCTGCTTCTAACTTGGGCCCAAATTGTAAAATGGTCTTCTCTATTGGCGATTTCGTTCCAATTCACATTCCAAGTAATATTCGGCATGCTAATTACATTGCCGGTTGCCAAATTGAATTATCTCCTATAGTTTCCGAGATATGGACTATCGATAATTTACACCTTAGGCTCTGCTTCTAACTTTTGCCCAAATTGTAAAATGGTCTTACCTATTGGCGATTTCGTTCCAATTCACATTCCAAGTAATATTCGGCATGCTAATTACATTGCCGGTGGCCAAGTTGCATTATCTCTTATAGTTTCCGAGATATGGACTATCGATAATTTACACCTTAGGCTCTGCTTCTAACTTGGGCCCAAATTGTAAAATGGTCTTATCTATTGGCGATTTCGTTCCAATTCACATTCCAAGTAATATTCGGCATGCTAATTACATTGCCAGTTGCCAAATTGCATTATCTCTTATAGTTTCCGAGATATGGACTATGGATAATTTACACCTTAGGCTCTGCTTCTAACTTGGGCCCAAATTGTAAAATGGTCTTATCTATTGGCGATTTCGTTCCAGTTCACATTCCAAGTAATATTCGGCATGTTAATTAAATTGCCGGTTGCCAAATTGCATTATCTCTTATAGTTTCCGAGATATGGACTATCGATAATTTACACCTTAGGCTCTGCTTCTAACTTGGGCCCAAATTGTAAAATGGTCTTATCTATTGACGATTTCGTTCCAATTCACATTCCAAGTAGTATTCGGCATGCTAATTACATTGCCGGTTGCCAAATTGCATTATCTCTTATAGTTTCCGAGATATGGACTATGGATAATTTACACCTTAGGCTCTGCTTCTAACTTGGGCCCAAATTGTAAAATGGTCTTATCTATTGGCGATTTCGTTCCAGTTCACATTCCAAGTAATATTCGGCATGTTAATTAAATTGCCGGTTGCCAAATTGCATTATCTCTTATAGTTTCCGAGATATGGATTATCGATAATTTACACCTTAGGCTCTGCTTCTAACTTGGGCCCAAATTGTAAAATCGTCTTATCTATTGGCGATTTCGTTCCAATTCACATTCCAAGTAATATTCGGCATGCTAATTACATTGCCGGTTGCCAAATTGCATTATCTCTTATAGTTTCCGAGATATGGACTATCGATAATTTACACCTTAGGCTCTGCTTCTAACTTGGGCCCAAATTGTAAAATGGTCTTATCTATTGGCGATTTCGTTCCAGTTCACATTCCAAGTAATATTCGGCATGTTAATTAAATTGCCGGTTGCCAAATTGCATTATCTCTTATAGTTTCCGAGATATGGACTATCGATAATTTACACCTTAGGCTCTGCTTCTAACTTGGGCCCAAATTGTAAAATCGTCTTATCTATTGGCGATTTCGTTCCAATTCACATTCCAAGTAATATTCGGCATGCTAATTACATTGCCGGTTGCCAAATTGCATTATCTCTTATAGTTTCCGAGATATGGACTATCGATAATTTACACCTTAGGCTCTGCTTCTAACTTGGGCCCAAATTGTAAAATGGTCTTCTCTATTGGCGATTTCGTTCCAATTCACATTCCAAGTAATATTCGGCATGCTAATTACATTGCCAGTTGCCAAATTGCATTATCTCTTATAGTTTCCGAGATATGGACTATGGATAATTTACACCTTAGGCTCTGCTTCTAACTTGGGCCCAAATTGTAAAATGGTCTTCTCTATTGGCGATTTCGTTCCAATTCACATTCCAAGTAATATTCGGCATGCTAATTACATTGCCGGTTGCCAAATTGAATTATCTCCTATAGTTTCCGAGATATGGACTATCGATAATTTACACCTTAGGCTCTGCTTCTAACTTGGGCCCAAATTGTAAAATGGTCTTACCTATTGGCGATTTAGTTCCAATTCACATTCCAAGTAATATTCGGCATGCTAATTACATTGCCGGTGGCCAAGTTGCATCATCTCTTATAGTTTCCGAGATATGGACTATCGATAATTTACACCTTAGGCTCTGCTTCTAACTTGGGCCCAAATTGTAAAATGGTCTTATCTATTGGCGATTTCGTTCCAATTCACATTCCAAGTAATATTCGGCATGCTAATTACATTGCCGGTTCCCAAATTGCATTATCTCTTTTAGTTTCCGAGATATGGACTATCGATTATTTTTAACCTTAGGCTATGCTTCTAACTTGGGCCCAAACTGTAAAATGGTCTTATCTATTGGCGATTTCGTTCCAATTCACATTCCAAGTAGTTTTCGGCATGCTAATTACATTGCCGGTTGCCAAATTGCATTATCTCTTATAGTTTCCGAGATATGGACTATCGATAATTTACACCTTAGGCTCTGCTTCTAACTTGGGCCCAAATTGTAAAATGGTCTTATCTGTTGGCGATTTCGTTCCAATTCACATTCCAAGTAATATTCGGCATGCTAATTACATTGCCGGTTGCCAAATTGCATTATCTCTTATAGTTTCCGAGATATGGACTATCGATAATTTACACCTTAGGCTCTGCTTCTAACTTGGGCCCAAATTGTAAAATGGTCTTATCTATTGACGATTTCGTTCCAATTCACATTCCAAGTAGTATTCGGCATGCTAATTACATTGCCGGTTGCCAAATTGCATTATCTCTTATAGTTTCCGAGATATGGACTATGGATAATTTACACCTTAGGCTCTGCTTCTAACTTGGGCCCAAATTGTAAAATGGTCTTATCTATTGGCGATTTCGTTCCAGTTCACATTCCAAGTAATATTCGGCATGTTAATTAAATTGCCGGTTGCCAAATTGCATTATCTCTTATAGTTTCCGAGATATGGACTATCGATAATTTACACCTTAGGCTCTGCTTCTAACTTGGGCCCAAATTGTAAAATCGTCTTATCTATTGGCGATTTCGTTCCAATTCACATTCCAAGTAATATTCGGCATGCTAATTACATTGCCGGTTGCCAAATTGCATTATCTCTTATAGTTTCCGAGATATGGACTATCGATAATTTACACCTTAGGCTCTGCTTCTAACTTGGGCCCAAATTGTAAAATGGTCTTATCTATTGGCGATTTCGTTCCAGTTCACATTCCAAGTAATATTCGGCATGTTAATTAAATTGCCGGTTGCCAAATTGCATTATCTCTTATAGTTTCCGAGATATGGACTATCGATAATTTACACCTTAGGCTCTGCTTCTAACTTGGGCCCAAATTGTAAAATCGTCTTATCTATTGGCGATTTCGTTCCAATTCACATTCCAAGTAATATTCGGCATGCTAATTACATTGCCGGTTGCCAAATTGCATTATCTCTTATAGTTTCCGAGATATGGACTATCGATAATTTACACCTTAGGCTCTGCTTCTAACTTGGGCCCAAATTGTAAAATGGTCTTCTCTATTGGCGATTTCGTTCCAATTCACATTCCAAGTAATATTCGGCATGCTAATTACATTGCCAGTTGCCAAATTGCATTATCTCTTATAGTTTCCGAGATATGGACTATGGATAATTTACACCTTAGGCTCTGCTTCTAACTTGGGCCCAAATTGTAAAATGGTCTTCTCTATTGGCGATTTCGTTCCAATTCACATTCCAAGTAATATTCGGCATGCTAATTACATTGCCGGTTGCCAAATTGAATTATCTCCTATAGTTTCCGAGATATGGACTATCGATAATTTACACCTTAGGCTCTGCTTCTAACTTTTGCCCAAATTGTAAAATGGTCTTACCTATTGGCGATTTCGTTCCAATTCACATTCCAAGTAATATTCGGCATGCTAATTACATTGCCGGTGGCCAAGTTGCATTATCTCTTATAGTTTCCGAGATATGGACTATCGATAATTTACACCTTAGGCTCTGCTTCTAACTTGGGCCCAAATTGTAAAATGGTCTTATCTATTGGCGATTTCGTTCCAATTCACATTCCAAGTAATATTCGGCATGCTAATTACATTGCCAGTTGCCAAATTGCATTATCTCTTATAGTTTCCGAGATATGGACTATGGATAATTTACACCTTAGGCTCTGCTTCTAACTTGGGCCCAAATTGTAAAATGGTCTTATCTATTGGCGATTTCGTTCCAGTTCACATTCCAAGTAATATTCGGCATGTTAATTAAATTGCCGGTTGCCAAATTGCATTATCTCTTATAGTTTCCGAGATATGGACTATCGATAATTTACACCTTAGGCTCTGCTTCTAACTTGGGCCCAAATTGTAAAATCGTCTTATCTATTGGCGATTTCGTTCCAATTCACATTCCAAGTAATATTCGGCATGCTAATTACATTGCCGGTTGCCAAATTGCATTATCTCTTATAGTTTCCGAGATATGGACTATCGATAATTTACACCTTAGGCTCTGCTTCTAACTTGGGCCCAAATTGTAAAATGGTCTTCTCTATTGGCGATTTCGTTCCAATTCACATTCCAAGTAATATTCGGCATGCTAATTACATTGCCAGTTGCCAAATTGCATTATCTCTTATAGTTTCCGAGATATGGACTATGGATAATTTACACCTTAGGCTCTGCTTCTAACTTGGGCCCAAATTGTAAAATGGTCTTATCTATTGGCGATTTCGTTCCAGTTCACATTCCAAGTAATATTCGGCATGTTAATTAAATTGCCGGTTGCCAAATTGCATTATCTCTTATAGTTTCCGAGATATGGACTATCGATAATTTACACCTTAGGCTCTGCTTCTAACTTGGGCCCAAATTGTAAAATGGTCTTATCTGTTGGCGATTTCGTTCCAATTCACATTCCAAGTAATATTCGGCATGCTAATTACATTGCCGGTTGCCAAATTGCATTATCTCTTATAGTTTCCGAGATATGGACTATCGATAATTTACACCTTAGGCTCTGCTTCTAACTTGGGCCCAAATTGTAAAATGGTCTTATCTATTGACGATTTCGTTCCAATTCACATTCCAAGTAGTATTCGGCATGCTAATTACATTGCCGGTTGCCAAATTGCATTATCTCTTATAGTTTCCGAGATATGGACTATGGATAATTTACACCTTAGGCTCTGCTTCTAACTTGGGCCCAAATTGTAAAATGGTCTTATCTATTGGCGATTTCGTTCCAGTTCACATTCCAAGTAATATTCGGCATGTTAATTAAATTGCCGGTTGCCAAATTGCATTATCTCTTATAGTTTCCGAGATATGGACTATCGATAATTTACACCTTAGGCTCTGCTTCTAACTTGGGCCCAAATTGTAAAATCGTCTTATCTATTGGCGATTTCGTTCCAATTCACATTCCAAGTAATATTCGGCATGCTAATTACATTGCCGGTTGCCAAATTGCATTATCTCTTATAGTTTCCGAGATATGGACTATCGATAATTTACACCTTAGGCTCTGCTTCTAACTTGGGCCCAAATTGTAAAATGGTCTTATCTATTGGCGATTTCGTTCCAGTTCACATTCCAAGTAATATTCGGCATGTTAATTAAATTGCCGGTTGCCAAATTGCATTATCTCTTATAGTTTCCGAGATATGGACTATCGATAATTTACACCTTAGGCTCTGCTTCTAACTTGGGCCCAAATTGTAAAATCGTCTTATCTATTGGCGATTTCGTTCCAATTCACATTCCAAGTAATATTCGGCATGCTAATTACATTGCCGGTTGCCAAATTGCATTATCTCTTATAGTTTCCGAGATATGGACTATCGATAATTTACACCTTAGGCTCTGCTTCTAACTTGGGCCCAAATTGTAAAATGGTCTTCTCTATTGGCGATTTCGTTCCAATTCACATTCCAAGTAATATTCGGCATGCTAATTACATTGCCAGTTGCCAAATTGCATTATCTCTTATAGTTTCCGAGATATGGACTATGGATAATTTACACCTTAGGCTCTGCTTCTAACTTGGGCCCAAATTGTAAAATGGTCTTCTCTATTGGCGATTTCGTTCCAATTCACATTCCAAGTAATATTCGGCATGCTAATTACATTGCCGGTTGCCAAATTGAATTATCTCCTATAGTTTCCGAGATATGGACTATCGATAATTTACACCTTAGGCTCTGCTTCTAACTTTTGCCCAAATTGTAAAATGGTCTTACCTATTGGCGATTTCGTTCCAATTCACATTCCAAGTAATATTCGGCATGCTAATTACATTGCCGGTGGCCAAGTTGCATTATCTCTTATAGTTTCCGAGATATGGACTATCGATAATTTACACCTTAGGCTCTGCTTCTAACTTGGGCCCAAATTGTAAAATGGTCTTATCTATTGGCGATTTCGTTCCAATTCACATTCCAAGTAATATTCGGCATGCTAATTACATTGCCAGTTGCCAAATTGCATTATCTCTTATAGTTTCCGAGATATGGACTATGGATAATTTACACCTTAGGCTCTGCTTCTAACTTGGGCCCAAATTGTAAAATGGTCTTATCTATTGGCGATTTCGTTCCAGTTCACATTCCAAGTAATATTCGGCATGTTAATTAAATTGCCGGTTGCCAAATTGCATTATCTCTTATAGTTTCCGAGATATGGACTATCGATAATTTACACCTTAGGCTCTGCTTCTAACTTGGGCCCAAATTGTAAAATCGTCTTATCTATTGGCGATTTCGTTCCAATTCACATTCCAAGTAATATTCGGCATGCTAATTACATTGCCGGTTGCCAAATTGCATTATCTCTTATAGTTTCCGAGATATGGACTATCGATAATTTACACCTTAGGCTCTGCTTCTAACTTGGGCCCAAATTGTAAAATGGTCTTCTCTATTGGCGATTTCGTTCCAATTCACATTCCAAGTAATATTCGGCATGCTAATTACATTGCCGGTGGCCAAGTTGCATTATCTCTTATAGTTTCCGAGATATGGACTATCGATAATTTACACCTTAGGCTCTGCTTCTAACTTGGGCCCAAATTGTAAAATGGTCTTATCTATTGGCGATTTCGTTCCAATTCACATTCCAAGTAATATTCGGCATGCTAATTACATTGCCGGTTCCCAAATTGCATTATCTCTTATAGTTTCCGAGATATGGACTATCGATTATTTTTAACCTTAGGCTATGCTTCTAACTTGGGCCCAAACTGTAAAATGGTCTGATCTATTGGCGATTTCGTTCCAATTCACATTCCAAGTAGTTTTCGGCATGCTAATTACATTGCCGTTTGCCAAATTGCATTATCTCTTATAGTTTCCGAGATATGGACTATCGATAATTTACACCTTAGGCTCTGCTTCTAACTTGGGCCCAAATTGTAAAATGGTCTTATCTGTTGGCGATTTCGTTCCAATTCACATTCCAAGTAATATTCGGCATGCTAATTACATTGCCGGTTGCCAAATTGCATTATCTCTTATAGTTTCCGAGATATGGACTATCGATAATTTACACCTTAGGCTCTGCTTCTAACTTGGGCCCAAATTGTAAAATGGTCTTATCTATTGGCGATTTCGTTCCAATTCACATTCCAAGTAGTATTCGTCATGCTAATTACATTGCCGGTTGCCAAATTGCATTATCTCTTATAGTTTCCGAGATATGGACTATCGATAATTTACACCTTAGGCTCTGCTTCTAACTTGGGCCCAAATTGTAAAATGGTCTTATCTATTGGCGATTTCGTTCCAATTCACATTCCAAGTAATATTCGGCATGCTAATTACATTGCCAGTTGCCAAATTGCATTATCTCTTATAGTTTCCGAGATATGGACTATGGATAATTTACACCTTAGGCTCTGCTTCTAACTTGGGCCCAAATTGTAATATGGTCTTATCTATTGGCGATTTCGTTCCAATTCACATTCCAAGTAATATTCGGTATGTTAATTAAATTGCCGGTTGCCAAATTGCATTATCTCTTATAGTTTCCGAGATATGGACTATCGATAATTTACACCTTAGGCTCTGCTTCTAACTTGGGCCCAAATTGTAAAATCGTCTTATCTATTGGCGATTTCGTTCCAATTCACATTCCAAGTAATATTCGGCATGCTAATTACATTGCCGGTTGCCAAATTGCATTATCTCTTATAGTTTCCGAGATATGGACTATCGATAATTTACACCTTAGGCTCTGCTTCTAACTTGGGCCCAAATTGTAAAATGGTCTTCTCTATTGGCGATTTCGTTCCAATTCACATTCCAAGTAATATTCGGCATGCTAATTACATTGCCGGTGGCCAAGTTGCATTATCTCTTATAGTTTCCGAGATATGGACTATCGATAATTTACACCTTAGGCTCTGCTTCTAACTTGGGCCCAAATTGTAAAATGGTCTTATCTATTGGCGATTTCGTTCCAATTCACATTCCAAGTAATATTCGGCATGCTAATTACATTGCCGGTTCCCAAATTGCATTATCTCTTATAGTTTCCGAGATATGGACTATCGATTATTTTTAACCTTAGGCTCTGCTTCTAACTTGGGCCCAAACTGTAAAATGGTCTTATCTATTGGCGATTTCGTTCCAATTCACATTCCAAGTAGTATTCGGCATGCTAATTACATTGCCGGTTGCCAAATTGCATTATCTCTTATAGTTTCCGAGATATGGACTATCGATAATTTACACCTTAGGCTCTGCTTCTAACTTGGGCCCAAATTGTAAAATGGTCTTCTCTATTGGCGATTTCGTTCCAATTCACATTCCAAGTAATATTCGGCATGCTAATTACATTGCCGGTGGCCAAGTTGCATTATCTCTTATAGTTTCCGAGATATGGACTATCGATAATTTACACCTTAGGCTCTGCTTATAACTTGGGCCCAAATTGTAAAATGGTCTTATCTATTGGCGATTTCGTTCCAATTCACATTCCAAGTAATATTCGGCATGCTAATTACATTGCCGGTTGCCAAATTGCATTATATCTTTTAGTTTCCGAGATATGGACTATCGATAATTTACACCTTAGGCTCTGCTTCTAACTTGGGCCCAAATTGTAAAATGGTCTTATCTATTGGCGATTTCGTTCCAATTCACATTCCAAGTAATATTCGGCATGCTAATTACATTGCCGGTTACCAAATTGCATTATCTCTTATAGTTTCCGAGATATGGACTATCGATAATTTACACCTTAGGCTCTGTTTCTAACTTGGGCCCAAATTGTAAAATGGTCTTACCTATTGGCGATTTCGTTCCAATTCACATTTCAAGTAATATTCGGCATGCTAATTACATTGCCGGTGGCCAAATTGAATTATCTCTTATAGTTTCCGAGATATGGACTATCGATAATTTACACCTTAGGCTCTGCTTCTAACTTGGGCCCAAATTGTAAAATGGTCTTACCTATTGGCGATTTCGTTCCAATTCACATTCCAAGTAATATTCGGCATGCTAATTACATTGCCGGTTGCCAAATTGCATTATCTCTTATAGTTTCCGAGATATGGACTATCGATAATTTACACCTCAGGCTCTGCTTCTAACTTGGGCCCAAATTGTAAAATGGTCTTATCTATTGGCGATTTCGTTCCAATTCACATTCCAAGTAATATTCGGCATGCTAATTACATTGCCGGTTGCCAAATTGCATTATCTCTTATAGTTTCCGAGATATGGACTATCGATAATTTACACCTTAGGCTCTGCTTCTAACTTGGGCCCAAATTGTAAAATGGTCTTCTCTATTGGCGATTTCGTTCCAATTCACATTCCAAGTAATATTCGGCATGCTAATTACATTGCCGGTGGCCAAGTTGCATTATCTCTTACAGTTTCCGAGATATGGACTATCGATAATTTACACCTTAGGCTCTGCTTCTAACTTGGGCCCAAATTGTAAAATGGTCTTATCTATTGGCGATTTCGTTCCAATTCACATTCCAAGTAATATTCGGCATGCTAATTACATTGCCGGTTGCCAAATTGCATTATCTCTTATAGTTTCCGAGATATGGACTATCGATAATTTACACCTTAGGCTCTGCTTCTAACTTGGGCCCAAATTGTAAAATGGTCTTATCTATTGGCGATTTCGTTACAATTCACATTCCAAGTAATATTCGGCATGCTAATTACATTGCCGGTTGCCAAATTGCATTATCTCTTATAGTTTCCGAGATATGGACTATCGATAATTTACACCTTAGGCTCTGCTTCTAACTTGGGCCCAAATTGTAAAATGGTCTTATCTATTGGCGATTTCGTTCCAATTCACATTCCAAGTAATATTCGGCATGTTAATTAAATTGCCGGTTGCCAAATTGCATTATCTCTTATAGTTTCCGAGATATGGACTATCGATAATTTACACCTTAGGCTCTGCTTCTAACTTGGGCCCAAATTGTAAAATCGTCTTATCTATTGGCGATTTCGTTCCAATTCACATTCCAAGTAATATTCGGCATGCTAAATACATTCCCGGTTGCCAAATTGCATTATCTCTTATAGTTTCCGAGATATGGACTATCGATAATTTACACCTTAGGCTCTGCTTCTAACTTGGGCCCAAATTGTAAAATGGTCTTATCTAATGGCGATTTCATTCCAATTCACATTCCAAGTAATATTCGGCATGCTAATTACATTGCCGGTTGCCAAATTGCATTATCTCTTATAGTTTCCGAGATATGGACTATCGATAATTTACACCTTAGGCTCTGCTTCTAACTTGGGCCCAAATTGTAAAATGGTCTTATCTATTGGCGATTTCGTTCCAATTCACATTCCAAGTAATATTCGGCATGCTAATTACATTGCCGGTTGCCAAATTGCATTATCTCTTATAGTTTCCGAGATATGGACTATCGATAATTTACACCTTAGGCTCTGCTTCTAACTTGGGCCCAAATTGTAAAATGGTCTTATCTATTGGCGATTTCGTCCCAATTCACATTCCAAGTAATATTCGGCATGCTAATTACATTGCCGGTTGCGAAATTGCATTATCTCTTATAGTTTCCGAGATATGGACTATCGATAATTTACACCTTAGGCTCTGCTTCTAACTTGGGCCCAAATTGTAAAATGGTCTTATCTATTGGCGATTTCGTTCCAATTCACATTCCAAGTAATATTCGGCATGCTAATTACATTGCCGGTTGCCAAATTGCATTATCTCTTATAGTTTCCGAGATATGGACTATCGATAATTTACACCTTAGGCTCTGCTTCTAACTTGGGCCCAAATTGTAAAATGGTCTTATCTATTGGCGATTTCGTTCCAATTCACATTCCAAGTAATATTCGGCATGTTAATTAAATTGCCGGTTGCCAAATTGCATTATCTCTTATAGTTTCCGAGATATGGACTATCGATAATTTACACCTTAGGCTCTGCTTCTAACTTGGGCCCAAATTGTAAAATCGTCTTATCTGTTAGCGATTTCGTTCCAATTCACATTCCAAGTAATATTCGGCATGCTAAATACATTGCCGGTTGCCAAATTGCATTATCTCTTATAGTTTCCGAGATATGGACTATCGATAATTTACACCTTAGGCTCTGCTTCTAACTTGGGCCCAAATTGTAAAATGGTCTTATCTATTGGCGATTCCGTTCCAATTCACATTCCAAGTAATATTCGGCATGCTAATTACATTGCCGTTTGCCAAATTGAATTATCTCCTATAGTTTCCGAGATATGGGCTATCGATAATTTACACCTTAGGCTCTGCTTCTAACTTGGGCCCAAATTGTAAAATGGTCTTACCTATTGGCGATTTCGTTCCAATTCACATTCCAAGTAATATTCGGCATGCTAATTACATTGCCGGTGGCCAAGTTGCATTATCTCTTATAGTTTCCGAGATATGGACTATCGATAATTTACACCTTAGGCTCTGCTTCTAACTTGGGCCCAAATTGTAAAATGGTCTTATCTATTGGCGATTTCGTTCCAATTCACATTCCAAGTAATATTCGGCATGCTAATTACATTGCCAGTTGATAAATTGCATTATCTCTTATAGTTTCCGAGATATGGACTATGGATAATTTACACCTTAGGCTCTGCTTCTAACTTGGGCCCAAATTGTAAAATGGTCTTATCTATTGCCGATTTCGTTCCAATTCACATTCCAAGTAATATTCGGCATGCTAATTACATTGCCGGTTGCCAAATTGCATTATCTCTTATAGTTTCCGAGATATGGACTATCGATTATTTACACCTTAGGCTCTGCTTCTAACTTGGGCCCAAATTGTAAAATGGTCTTATCTAATGGCGATTTCATTCCAATTCACATTCCTAGTAATATTCGGCATGCTAATTACATTGCCGGTTGCCAAATTGCATTATCTCTTATAGTTTCCGAGATATGGACTATCGATAATTTACACCTTAGGCTCTGCTTCTAACTTGGGCCCAAATTGTAAAATGGTCTTATCTATTGGCGATTTCGTTCCAATTCACATTCCAAGTAATATTCGGCATGCTAATTACATTGCCGGTTGCCAAATTGAATTATCTCCTATAGTTTCCGAGATATGGACTATCGATAATTTACACCTTAGGCTCTGCTTCTAACTTGGGCCCAAATTGTAAAATGGTCTTACCTATTGGCGATTTCGTTCCAATTCACATTCCAAGTAATATTCGGCATGCTAATTACATTGCCGGTGGCCAAGTTGCATTATCTCTTATAGTTTCCGAGATATGGACTATCGATAATTTACACCTTAGGCTCTGCTTCTAACTTGGGCCCAAATTGTAAAATGGTCTTATCTATTGCCGATTTCGTTCCAATTCACATTCCAAGTAATATTCGGCATGCTAATTACATTGCCGGTTGCCAAATTGCATTATCTCTTATAGTTTCCGAGATATGGACTATCGATAATTTACACCTTAGGCTCTGCTTCTAACTTGGGCCCAAATTGTAAAATGGTCTTATCTAATGGCGATTTCATTCCAATTCACATTCCAAGTAATATTCGGCATGCTAATTACATTGCCGGTTGCCAAATTGCATTATCTCTTATAGTTTCCGAGATATGGACTATCGATAATTTACACCTTAGGCTCTGCTTCTAACTTGGGCCCAAATTGTAAAATGGTCTTATCTATTGGCGATTTCGTTCCAATTCACATTCCAAGTAAAATTCGGCATGCTAATTACATTGCCGGTTGCCAAATTGCATTATCTCTTATAGTTTCCGAGATATGGACTATCGATAATTTACACCTTAGGCTCTGCTTCTAACTTGGGCACAAATTGTAAAATGGTCTTATCTATTGGCGATTTCGTTCCAATTCACATTCCAAATAATATTCGGCATGCTAATTACATTGCCGGTTGCCAAATTGCATTATCTCTTATAGTTTCCGAGATATGGACTATCGATAATTTACACCTTAGGCTCTGCTTCTAACTTGGGCCCAAATTGTAAAATGGTCTTATCTATTGGCGATTTCGTCCCAATTCACATTTCAAGTAATATTCGGCATGCTAATTACATTGCCGGTTGCGAAATTGCATTATCTCTTATAGTTTCCGAGATATGGACTATCGATAATTTACACCTTAGGCTCTGCTTCTAACTTGGGCCCAAATTGTAAAATGGTCTTATCTATTGGCGATTTCGTTCCAATTCACATTCCAAGTAATATTCGGCATGCTAATTACATTGCCGGTTGCCAAATTGCATTATCTCTTATATTTTCCGAAATATGGACTATCGATAATTTACACCTGCTTCTAACTTGGGCCCAAATTGTAATATGGTCTTATCTATTGGCGATTTCGTTCCAATTCACATTCCAAGTAATATTCGGCATGCTAATTACATTGCTGGTTGCCAAATTGCATTATCTCTTATAGTTTCCGAGATATGGACTATCGATAATTTACACCTTAGGCTCTGCTTCTAACTTGGGCCCAAATTGTAAAATGGTCTTATCTATTGGCGATTTCGTTCCAATTCACATTCCAAGTAATATTCGGCATGCTAATTACATTGCCGGTTGCCAAATTGCATTATCTCTTATAGTTTCCGAGATATGGACTATCGATAATTTACACCTTAGGCTCTGCTTCTAACTTGGGCCCAAATTGTAAAATGGTCTTATCTATTGGCGATTTCGTTCCAATTCACATTCCAAGTTATATTCGGCATGCTAATTACATTTCCGGTTGCCAAATTGCATTATCTCTTATAGTTTCCGAGATTTGGACTATCGATAATTTACACCTTAGGCTCTGCTTCTAACTTGGGCCCAAATTGTAAAATGGTCTTATCTATTGGCGATTTCGTTCCAATTCACATTCCAAGTAATATTCGGCATGCTAATTACATTGCCGGCTGCCAAATTGCATTATCTCTTATAGTTTCCGAGATATGGACTATCGATAATTTACACCTTAGGCTCTGCTTCTAACTTGGGCCCAAATTGTAAAATGGTCTTATCTATTGGCGATTTCGTTCCAATTCACATTCCAAGTAATATTCGGCATGCTAATTACATTGCCGGTTGCCAAATTGCATTATCTCTTATAGTTTCCGAGATATGGACTATCGATAATTTACACCTTAGGCTCTGCTTCTAACTTGGGCCCAAATTGTAAAATGGTCTTATCTATTGGCGATTTCGTCCCAATTCACATTCCAAGTAATATTCGGCATGCTAATTACATTGCCAGTTGCCAAATTGCATTATCTCTTATAGTTTCCGAGATATGGACTATGGATAATTTACACCTTATGCTCTGCTTCTAACTTGGGCCCAAATTGTAAAATGGTCTTATCTATTGGCGATTTCGTTCCAATTCACATTCCAAGTAATATTCGGCATGTTAATTAAATTGCCGGTTGCCAAATTGCATTATCTCTTATAGTTTCCGAGATATGGACTATCGATAATTTACACCTTAGGCTCTGCTTCTAACTTGGGCCCAAATTGTAAAATCGTCTTATCTATTGGCGATTTCGTTCCAATTCACATTCCAAGTAATATTCGGCATGCTAATTACATTTCCGGTTGCCAAATTGCATTATCTCTTATAGTTTCCGAGATTTGGACTATCGATAATTTACACCTTAGGCTCTGCTTCTAACTTGGGCCCAAATTGTAAAATGGTCTTATCTATTGGCGATTTCGTTCCAATTCACATTCCAAGTAATATTCGGCATGCTAATTACATTGCCGGTTGCCAAATTGAATTATCTCCTATAGTTTCCGAGATATGGACTATCGATAATTTACACCTTAGGCTCTGCTTCTAACTTGGGCCCAATTTGTAAAATGGTCTTACCTATTGGCGATTTCGTTCCAATTCACATTCCAAGTAATATTCGGCATGATAATTACATTGCCGGTGGCCAAGTTGCATTATCTCTTATAGTTTCCGAGATATGGACTATCGATAATTTACACCTTAGGCTCTGCTTCTAACTTGGGCCCAAATTGTAAAATGGACTTATCTATTGGCGATTTCGTTCCAATTCACATTCCAGGTACTTTTCGGCATGCTAATTACATTGCCGGTTGCCAAATTGCATTATCTCTTATAGTTTCCGAGATATGGACTATCGATAATTTACACCTTAGGCTCTGCTTCTAACTTGGGCCCAAATTGTAAAATGGTCTTATCTATTGGCGATTTCGTTCCAATTCACATTCCAAGTAATATTCGGCATGCTAATTACATTGCCGGTTGCCAAATTGAATTATCTCCTATAGTTTCCGAGATATGGACTATCGATAATTTACACCTTAGGCTCTGCTTCTAACTTGGGCCCAAATTGTAAAATGGTCTTACCTATTGGCGATTTCGTTCCAATTCACATTCCAAGTAATATTCGGCATGCTAATTACATTGCCGGTGGCCAAGTTGCATTATCTCTTATAGTTTCCGAGATATGGACTATCGATAATTTACACCTTAGGCTCTGCTTCTAACTTGGGCCCAAATTGTAAAATGGTCTTATCTATTGCCGATTTCGTTCCAATTCACATTCCAAGTAATATTCGGCATGCTAATTACATTGCCGGTTGCCAAATTGCATTATCTCTTATAGTTTCCGAGATATGGACTATCGATAATTTACACCTTAGGCTCTGCTTCTAACTTGGGCCCAAATTGTAAAATGGTCTTATCTAATGGCGATTTCATTCCAATTCACATTCCAAGTAATATTCGGCATGCTAATTACATTGCCGGTTGCCAATTTGCATTATCTCTTATAGTTTCCGAGATATGGACTATCGATAATTTACACCTTAGGCTCTGCTTCTAACTTGGGCCCAAATTGTAAAATGGTCTTATCTATTGGCGATTTCGTTCCAATTCACATTCCAAGTAATATTCGGCATGCTAATTACATTGCCGGTTGCCAAATTGCATTATCTCTTATAGTTTCCGAGATATGGACTATCGATAATTTACACCTTAGGCTCTGCTTCTAACTTGGGCCCAAATTGTAAAATCGTCTTATCTATTGGCGATTTCGTTCCAATTCACATTCCAAGTAATATTCGGCATGCTAATTACATTGCCGGTTGCCAAATTGCATTATCTCTTATAGTTACCGAGATATGGACTATCGATAATTTACACCTTAGGCTCTGCTTCTAACTTGGGCCCAAATGTAAAATGGTCTTATCTATTGGCGATTTCGTTCCAATTCACATTCCAAGTAGTATTCGGCATGCTAATTACATTGCCGGTTGCCAAATTGCATTATCTCTTATAGTTTCCGAGATATGGACTATCGATAATTTACACCTCAGGCTCTGCTTCTAACTTGGGCCCAAATTGTAAAATGGTCTTATCTATTGGCGATTTCGTTCCAATTCACATTCCAAGTAATATTCGGCATGCTAATTACATTGCCGGTTGCCAAATTGCATTATATCTTTTAGTTTCCGAGATATGGACTATCGATAATTTACACCTTAGGCTCTGCTTCTAACTTGGGCCCAAATTGTAAAATGGTCTTATCTATTGGCGATTTCGTTCCAATTCACATTCCAAGTAATATTCGGCATGCTAATTACATTGCCGTTTGCCAAATTGAATTATCTCCTATAGTTTCCGAGATATGGGCTATCGATAATTTACACCTTAGGCTCTGCTTCTAACTTGGGCCCAAATTGTAAAATGGTCTTACCTATTGGCGATTTCGTTCCAATTCACATTCCAAGTAATATTCGGCATGCTAATTACATTGCCGGTGGCCAAGTTGCATTATCTCTTATAGTTTCCGAGATATGGACTATCGATAATTTACACCTTAGGCTCTGCTTCTAACTTGGGCCCAAATTGTAAAATGGTCTTATCTATTGGCGATTTCGTTCCAATTCACATTCCAAGTAATATTCGGCATGCTAATTACATTGCCGGTGGCCAAGTTGCATTATCTCTTATAGTTTCCGAGATATGGACTATCGATAATTTACACCTTAGGCTCTGCTTCTAACTTGGGCCCAAATTGTAAAATGGTCTTATCTATTGGCGATTTCGTTCCAATTCACATTCCAAGTAATATTCGGCATGCTAATTACATTGCCAGTTGATAAATTGCATTATCTCTTATAGTTTCCGAGATATGGACTATGGATAATTTACACCTTAGGCTCTGCTTCTAACTTGGGCCCAAATTGTAAAATGGTCTTATCTATTGCCGATTTCGTTCCAATTCACATTCCAAGTAATATTCGGCATGCTAATTACATTGCCGGTTGCCAAATTGCATTATCTCTTATAGTTTCCGAGATATGGACTATCGATTATTTACACCTTAGGCTCTGCTTCTAACTTGGGCCCAAATTGTAAAATGGTCTTATCTAATGGCGATTTCATTCCAATTCACATTCCTAGTAATATTCGGCATGCTAATTACATTGCCGGTTGCCAAATTGCATTATCTCTTATAGTTTCCGAGATATGGACTATCGATAATTTACACCTTAGGCTCTGCTTCTAACTTGGGCCCAAATTGTAAAATGGTCTTATCTATTGGCGATTTCGTTCCAATTCACATTCCAAGTAATATTCGGCATGCTAATTACTTTGCCGGCTGCCAAATTGAATTATCTCCTATAGTTTCCGAGATATGGACTATCGATAATTTACACCTTAGGCTCTGCTTCTAACTTGGGCCCAAATTGTAAAATTGTCTTACCTATTGGCGATTTCGTTCCAATTCACATTCCAAGTAATATTCGGCATGCTAATTACATTGCCGGTGGCCAAGTTGCATTATCTCTTATAGTTTCCGAGATATGGACTATCGATAATTTACACCTTAGGCTCTGCTTCTAACTTGGGCCCAAATTGTAAAATGGTCTTCTCTATTGGCGATTTCGTTCCAATTCACATTCCAAGTAATATTCGGCATGCTAATTACATTGCCGGTGGCCAAGTTGCATTATCTCTTATAGTTTCCGAGATATGGACTATCGATAATTTACACCTTAGGCTCTGCTTCTAACTTGGGCCCAAATTGTAAAATGGTCTTATCTATTGGCGATTTCGTTCCAATTCACATTCCAAGTAATATTCGGCATGCTAATTACATTGCCGGTTCCCAAATTGCATTATCTCTTATAGTTTCCGAGATATGGACTATCGATTATTTTTAACCTTAGGCTCTGCTTCTAACTTGGGCCCAAACTGTAAAAAGGTCTTATCTATTGGCGATTTCGTTCCAATTCACATTCCAAGTAGTATTCGGCATGCTAATTACATTGCCGGTTGCCAAATTGCATTATCTCTTATAGTTTCCGAGATATGGACTATCGATAATTTACACCTTAGGCTCTGCTTCTAACTTGGGCCCAAATTGTAAAATGGTCTTCTCTATTGGCGATTTCGTTCCAATTCACATTCCAAGTAATATTCGGCATGCTAATTACATTGCCGGTGGCCAAGTTGCATTATCTCTTATAGTTTCCGAGATATGGACTATCGATAATTTACACCTTAGGCTCTGCTTCTAACTTGGGCCCAAATTGTAAAATGGTCTTATCTATTGGCGATTTCGTTCCAATTCACATTCCAAGTAATATTCGGCATGCTAATTACATTGCCGGTTGCCAAATTGCATTATATCTTTTAGTTTCCGAGATATGGACTATCGATAATTTACACCTTAGGCTCTGTTTCTAACTTGGGCCCAAATTGTAAAATGGTCTTACCTATTGGCGATTTCGTTCCAATTCACATTCCAAGTAATATTCGGCATGCTAATTACATTGCCGGTGGCCAAATTGAATTATCTCTTATAGTTTCCGAGATATGGACTATCGATAATTTACACCTTAGGCTCTGCTTCTAACTTGGGCCCAAATTGTAAAATGGTCTTACCTATTGGCGATTTCGTTCCAATTCACATTCCAAGTAATATTCGGCATGCTAATTACATTGCCGTTTGCCAAATTGCATTATCTCTTATAGTTTCCGAGATATGGACTATCGATAATTTACACCTCAGGCTCTGCTTCTAACTTGGGCCCAAATTGTAAAATGGTCTTATCTATTGGCGATTTCGTTCCAATTCACATTCCAAGTAATATTCGGCATGCTAATTACATTGCCTGTTGCCAAATTGCATTATCTCTTATAGTTTCCGAGATATGGACTATCGATAATTTACACCTTAGGCTCTGCTTCTAACTTGGGCCCAAATTGTAAAATGGTCTTCTCTATTGGCGATTTCGTTCCAATTCACATTCCAAGTAATATTCGGCATGCTAATTACATTGCCGGTGGATAAGTTGCATTATCTCTTACAGTTTCCGAGATATGGACTATCGATAATTTACACCTTAGGCTCTGCTTCTAACTTGGGCCCAAATTGTAAAATGGTCTTATCTATTGGCGATTTCGTTCCAATTCACATTCCAAGTAATATTCGGCATGCTAATTACATTGCCGGTTGCCAAATTGCATTATCTCTTATAGTTTCCGAGATATGGACTATCGATAATTTACACCTTAGGCTCTGCTTCTAACTTGGGCCCAAATTGTAAAATGGTCTTATCTATTGGCGATTTCGTTCCAATTCACATTCCAAGTAATATTCGGCATGCTAATTACATTGCCGGTTGCCAAATTGCATTATCTCTTATAGTTTCCGAGATATGGACTATCGATAATTTACACCTTAGGCTCTGCTTCTAACTTGGGCCCAAATTGTAAAATGGTCTTATCTATTGGCGATTTCGTTCCAATTCACATTCCAAGTAATATTCGGCATGTTAATTAAATTGCCGGTTGCCAAATTGCATTATCTCTTATAGTTTCCGAGATATGGACTATCGATAATTTACACCTTAGGCTCTGCTTCTAACTTGGGCCCAAATTGTAAAATCGTCTTATCTATTGGCGATTTCGTTCCAATTCACATTCCAAGTAATATTCGGCATGCTAAATACATTGCCGGTTGCCAAATTGCATTATCTCTTATAGTTTCCGAGATATGGACTATCGATAATTTACACCTTAGGCTCTGCTTCTAACTTGGGCCCAAATTGTAAAATGGTCTTATCTATTGGCGATTTCGTTCCAATTCACATTCCAAGTAATATTCGGCATGCTAATTACATTGCCGTTTGCCAAATTGAATTATCTCCTATAGTTTCCGAGATATGGGCTATCGATAATTTACACCTTAGGCTCTGCTTCTAACTTGGGCCCAAATTGTAAAATGGTCTTACCTATTGGCGATTTCGTTCCAATTCACATTCCAAGTAATATTCGGCATGCTAATTACATTGCCGGTGGCCAAGTTGCATTATCTCTTACAGTTTCCGAGATATGGACTATCGATAATTTACACCTTAGGCTCTGCTTCTAACTTGGGCCCAAATTGTAAAATGGTCTTATCTATTGGCGATTTCGTTCCAATTCACATTCCAAGTAATATTCGGCATGCTAATTACATTGCCGGTGGCCAAGTTGCATTATCTCTTATAGTTTCCGAGATATGGACTATCGATAATTTACACCTTAGGCTCTGCTTCTAACTTGGGCCCAAATTGTAAAATGGTCTTACCTATTGGCGATTTCGTTCCAATTCACATTCCAAGTAATATTCGGCATGCTAATTACATTGCCGGTGGCCAAGTTGCATTATCTCTTATAGTTTCCGGGATATGGACTATCGATAATTTACACCTTAGGCTCTGCTTCTAACTTGGGCCCAAATTGTAAAATGGTCTTATCTATTGCCGATTTCGTTCCAATTCACATTCCAAGTAATATTCGGCATGCTAATGACATTGCCGGTTGCCAAATTGCATTATCTCTTATAGTTTCCGAGATATGGACTATCGATAATTTACACCTTAGGCTCTGCTTCTAACTTGGGCCCAAATTGTAAAATGGTCTTATCTAATGGCGATTTCATTCCAATTCACATTCCAAGTAATATTCGGCATGCTAATTACATTGCCGGTTGCCAAATTGCATTATCTCTTATAGTTTCCGAGATATGGACTATCGATAATTTACACCTTAGGCTCTGCTTCTAACTTGGGCCCAAATTGTAAAATGGTCTTATCTATTGGCGATTTCGTTCCAATTCACATTCCAAGTAATATTCGGCATGCTAATTACATTGCCGGTTGCCAAATTGCATTATCTCTTATAGTTTCCGAGATATGGACTATCGATAATTTACACCTTAGGCTCTGCTTCTAACTTGGGCCCAAATTGTAAAATGGTCTTATCTATTGGCGATTTCGTCCCAATTCACATTCCAAGTAATATTCGGCATGCTAATTACATTGCCGGTTGCGAAATTGCATTATCTCTTATAGTTTCCGAGATATCGACTATCGATAATTTACACCTTAGGCTCTGCTTCTAACTTGGGCCCAAATTGTAAAATGGTCTTATCTATTGGCGATTTCGTTCCAATTCACATTCCAAGTAATATTCGGCATGCTAATTACATTGCCGGTTGCCAAATTGCATTATCTCTTATAGTTTCCGAGATATGGACTATCGATAATTTACACCTGCTTCTAACTTGGGCCCAAATTGTAATATGGTCTTATCTATTGGCGATTTAGTTCCAATTCACATTCCAAGTAATATTCGGCATGCTAATTACATTGCCGGTTGCCAAATTGCATTATCTCTTATAGTTTCCGAGATATGGACTATCGATAATTTGCACCTTAGGCTCTGCTTCTAACTTGGGCCCAAATTGTAAAATGGTCTTATCTATTGGCGATTTCGTTCCAATTCACATTCCAAGTAATATTCGGCATGCTAATTACATTGCCGGTTGCCAAATTGCATTATCTCTTATAGTTTCCGAGATATGGACTATCGATAATTTACACCTTAGGCTCTGCTTCTAACTTGGGCCCAAATTGTAAAATGGTCTTATCTATTGGCGATTTCGTTCCAATTCACATTCCAAGTAATATTCGGCATGTTAATTAAATTGCCGGTTGCCAAATTGCATTATCTCTTATAGTTTCCGAGATATGGACTATCGATAATTTACACCTTAGGCTCTGCTTCTAACTTGGGCCCAAATTGTAAAATCGTCTTATCTATTGGCGATTTCGTTCCAATTCACATTCCAAGTAATATTCGGCATGCTAAATACATTGCCGGTTGCCAAATTGCATTATCTCTTATAGTTTCCGAGATATGGACTATCGATAATTTACACCTTAGGCTCTGCTTCTAACTTGGGCCCAAATTGTAAAATGGTCTTATCTATTGGCGATTTCGTTCCAATTCACATTCCAAGTAATATTCGGCAGGCTAATTACATTGCCGTTTGCCAAATTGAATTATCTCCTATAGTTTCCGAGATATGGGCTATCGATAATTTACACCTTAGGCTCTTCTTCTAACTTGGGCCCAAATTGTAAAATGGTCTTACCTATTGGCGATTTCGTTCCAATTCACATTCCAAGTAATATTCGGCATGCTAATTACATTGCCGGTGGCCAAGTTGCATTATCTCTTATAGTTTCCGAGATATGGACTATCGATAATTTACACCTTAGGCTCTGCTTCTAACTTGGGCCCAAATTGTAAAATGGTCTTATCTATTGGCGATTTCGTTCCAATTCACATTCCAAGTAATATTCGGCATGCTAATTACATTGCCGGTGGCCAAGTTGCATTATCTCTTATAGTTTCCGAGATATGGACTATCGATAATTTACACCTTAGGCTCTGCTTCTAACTTGGGCCCAAATTGTAAAACGGTCTTATCTATTGGCGATTTCGTTCCAATTCACATTCCAAGTAATATTCGGCATGCTAATTACATTGCCAGTTGATAAATTGCATTATCTCTTATAGTTTCCGAGATATGGACTATGGATAATTTACACCTTAGGCTCTGCTTCTAACTTGGGCCCAAATTGTAAAATGGTCTTATCTATTGCCGATTTCGTTCCAATTCACATTCCAAGTAATATTCGGCATGCTAATTACATTGCCGGTTGCCAAATTGCATTATCTCTTATAGTTTCCGAGATATGGACTATCGATTATTTACACCTTAGGCTCTGCTTCTAACTTGGGCCCAAATTGTAAAATGGTCTTATCTAATGGCGATTTCATTCCAATTCACATTCCTAGTAATATTCGGCATGCTAATTACATTGCCGGTTGCCAAATTGCATTACCTCTTATAGTTTCCGAGATATGGACTATCGATAATTTACACCTTAGGCTCTGCTTCTAACTTGGGCCCAAATTGTAAAATGGTCTTATCTATTGGCGATTTCGTTCCAATTCACATTCCAAGTAATATTCGGCATGCTAATTACATTGCCGGTTGCCAAATTGAATTATCTCCTATAGTTTCCGAGATATGGACTATCGATAATTTACACCTTAGGCTCTGCTTCTAACTTGGGCCCAAATTGTAAAATGGTCTTACCTATTGGCGATTTCGTTCCAATTCACATTCCAAGTAATATTCGGCATGCTAATTACATTGCCGGTGGCCAAGTTGCATTATCTCTTATAGTTTCCGAGATATGGACTATCGATAATTTACACCTTAGGCTCTGCTTCTAACTTGGGCCCAAATTGTAAAATGGTCTTATCTATTGCCGATTTCGTTCCAATTCACATTCCAAGTAATATTCGGCATGCTAATTACATTGCCGGTTGCCAAATTGCATTATCTCTTATAGTTTCCGAGATATGGACTATCGATAATTTACACCTTAGGCTCTGCTTCTAATTTGGGCCCAAATTGTAAAATGGTCTTATCTATTGGCGATTTCGTTCCAATTCACATTCCAAGTAATATTCGGCATGCTAATTACATTGCCGGTTGCCAAATTGCATTATCTCTTATAGTTTCCGAGATATGGACTATCGATAATTTACACCTTAGGCTCTGCTTCTAACTTGGGCCCAAATTGTAAAATGGTCTTATCTATTGGCGATTTCGTTCCAATTCACATTCCAAGTAATATTCGGCATGCTAATTACATTGCCAGTTGCCAAATTGCATTATCTCTTATAGTTTCCGAGATATGGACTATCGATAATTTACACCTTAGGCTCTGCTTCTAACTTGGGCCCAAATTGTAAAATGGTCTTATCTATTGGCGATTTCGTTCCAATTCACATTCCAAGTAATATTCGGCATGCTAATTACATTGCCGGTTGCCAAATTGCATTATCTCTTATAGTTTCCGAGATATGGACTATCGATAATTTACACCTTAGGCTCTGCTTCTAACTTGGGCCCAAATTGTAAAATGGTCTTATCTATTGGCGATTTCGTCCCAATTCACACTCCATGTAATATTCGGCATGCTAATTACATTGCCGGTTGCGAAATTGCATTATCTCTTATAGTTTCCGAGATATGGACTATCGATAATTTACACCTCAGGCTCTGCTTCTAACTTGGGCCCAAATTGTAAAATGGTCTTATCTATTGGCGATTTCGTTCCAATTCACATTCCAAGTAATATTCGGCATGCTAATTACATTGCCGGTTGCCAAATTGCATTATCTCTTATATTTTCCGAAATATGGACTATCGATAATTTACACCTGCTTCTAACTTGGGCCCAAATTGTAATATGGTCTTATCTATTGGCGATTTCGTTCCAATTCACATTCCAAGTAATATTCGGCATGCTAATTACATTGCTGGTTGCCAAATTGCATTATCTCTTATAGTTTCCGAGATATGGACTATCGATAATTTACACCTTAGGCTCTGCTTCTAACTTGGGCCCAAATTGTAAAATGGTCTTATCTATTGGCGATTTCGTTCCAATTCACATTCCAAGTAATATTCGGCATGCTAATTACATTGCCGGTTGCCAAATTGCATTATCTCTTATAGTTTCCGAGATATGGACTATCGATAATTTACACCTTAGGCTCTGCTTCTAACTTGGGCCCAAATTGTAAAATGGTCTTATCTATTGGCGATTTCGTTCCAATTCACATTCCAAGTTATATTCGGCATGCTAATTACATTGCCGGTTGCCAAATTGCATTATCTCTTATAGTTTCCGAGATATGGACTATCGATAATTTACACCTTAGGCTCTGCTTCTAACTTGGGCCCAAATTGTAAAATGGTCTTATCTATTGGCGATTTCGTTCCAATTCACATTCCAAGTAATATTCGGCATGCTAATTACATTGCCGGTTGCCAAATTGCATTATCTCTTATAGTTTCCGAGATATGGACTATCGATAATTTACACCTTAGGCTCTGCTTCTAACTTGGGCCCAAATTGTAAAATGGTCTTATCTATTGGCGATTTCGTTCCAATTCACACTCCAAGTAATATTCGGCATGCTAATTACATTGCCGGTTGCGAAATTGCATTATCTCTTATAGTTTCCGAGATATGGACTATCAATAATTTACACCTTAGGCTCTGCTTCTAACTTGGGCCCAAATTGTAAAATGGTCTTATCTATTGGCGATTTCGTTCCAATTCACATTCCAAGTAATATTCGGCATGCTAATTACATTGCCGGTTGCCAAATTGCATTATCTCTTATAGTTTCCGAGATATGGACTATGGATAATTTACACCTTAGGCTCTGCTTCTAACTTGGGCCCAAATTGTAAAATGGTCTTATCTATTGGCGATTTCGTTCCAATTCACATTCCAAGTAATATTCGGCATGCTAATTACATTGCCGGTTGCCAAATTGCATTATCTCTTATAGTTTCCGAGATATGGACTATCGATAATTTACACCTTAGGCTCTGCTTCTAACTTGGGCCCAAATTGTAAAATGGTCTTATCTATTGGCGATTTCGTTCCAATTCACATTCCAAGTAATATTCGGCATGCTAATTACATTGCCGGCTGCCAAATTGCATTATCTCTTATAGTTTCCGAGATATGGACTATCGATAATTTACACCTTAGGCTCTGCTTCTAACTTGGGCCCAAATTGTAAAATGGTCTTATCTATTGGCGATTTCGTTCCAATTCACATTCCAAGTAATATTCGGCATGCTAATTACATTGCCGGTTGCCAAATTGCATTATCTCTTATAGTTTCCGAGATATGGACTATCGATAATTTACACCTTAGGCTCTGCTTCTAACTTGGGCCCAAATTGTAAAATGGTCTTATCTATTGGCGATTTCGTTCCAATTCACATTCCAAGTAGTATTCGGCATGCTAATTACATTGCCGGTTGCCAAATTGCATTATCTCTTATAGTTTCCGAGATATGGACTATCGATAATTTACACCTTAGGCTCTGCTTCTAACTTGGGCCCAAATTGTAAAATGGCCTTATCTATTGGCGATTTCGTTCCAATTCACATTCCAAGTAATATTCGGCATGCTAATTACATTGCCAGTTGCCAAATTGCATTATCTCTTATAGTTTCCGAGATATGGACTATGGATAATTTACACCTTATGCTCTGCTTCTAACTTGGGCCCAAATTGTAAAATGGTCTTATCTATTGGCGATTTCGTTCCAATTCACATTCCAAGTAATATTCGGCATGTTAATTAAATTGCCGGTTGCCAAATTGCATTATCTCTTATAGTTTCCGAGATATGGACTATCGATAATTTACACCTTAGGCTCTGCTTCTAACTTGGGCCCAAATTGTAAAATCGTCTTATCTATTGGCGATTTCGTTCCAATTCACATTCCAAGTAATATTCGGCATGCTAATTACATTTCCGGTTGCCAAATTGCATTATCTCTTATAGTTTCCGAGATTTGGACTATCGATAATTTACACCTTAGGCTCTGCTTCTAACTTGGGCCCAAATTGTAAAATGGTCTTATCTATTGGCGATTTCGTTCCAATTCACATTCCAAGTAATATTCGGCATGCTAATTACATTGCCGGTTGCCAAATTGAATTATCTCCTATAGTTTCCGAGATATGGACTATCGATAATTTACACCTTAGGCTCTGCTTCTAACTTGGGCCCAAATTGTAAAATGGTCTTACCTATTGGCGATTTCGTTCCAATTCACATTCCAAGTAATATTCGGCATGATAATTACATTGCCGGTGGCCAAGTTGCATTATCTCTTATAGTTTCCGAGATATGGACTATCGATAATTTACACCTTAGGCTCTGCTTCTAACTTGGGCCCAAATTGTAAAATGGACTTATCTATTGGCGATTTCGTTCCAATTCACATTCCAGGTAGTTTTCGGCATGCTAATTACATTGCCGGTTGCCTAATTGCATTATCTCTTATAGTTTCCGAGATATGGACTATCGATAATTTACACCTTAGGCTCTGCTTCTAACTTGGGCCCAAATTGTAAAATGGTCTTATCTATTGGCGATTTCGTTCCAATTCACATTCCAAGTAATATTCGGCATGCTAATTACATTGCCGGTTGCCAAATTGAATTATCTCCTATAGTTTCCGAGATATGGACTATCGATAATTTACACCTTAGGCTCTGCTTCTAACTTGGGCCCAAATTGTAAAATGGTCTTACCTATTGGCGATTTCGTTCCAATTCACATTCCAAGTAATATTCGGCATGCTAATTACATTGCCGGTGGCCAAGTTGCATTATCTCTTATAGTTTCCGAGATATGGACTATCGATAATTTACACCTTAGGCTCTGCTTCTAACTTGGGCCCAAATTGTAAAATGGTCTTATCTATTGCCGATTTCGTTCCAATTCACATTCCAAGTAATATTCGGCATGCTAATTACATTGCCGGTTGCCGAATTGCATTATCTCTTATAGTTTCCGAGATATGGACTATCGATAATTTACACCTTAGGCTCTGCTTCTAACTTGGGCCCAAATTGTAAAATGGTCTTATCTAATGGCGATTTCATTCCAATTCACATTCCAAGTAATATTCGGCATGCTAATTACATTGCCGGTTGCCAAATTGCATTATCTCTTATAGTTTCCGAGATATGGACTATCGATAATTTACACCTTAGGCTCTGCTTCTAACTTGGGCCCAAATTGTAAAATGGTCTTATCTATTGGCGATTTCGTTCCAATTCACATTCCAAGTAATATTCGGCATGCTAATTACATTGCCGGTTGCCAAATTGCATTATCTCTTATAGTTTCCGAGATATGGACTATCGATAATTTACACCTTAGGCTCTGCTTCTAACTTGGGCCCAAATTGTAAAATCGTCTTATCTATTGGCGATTTCGTTCCAATTCACATTCCAAGTAATATTCGGCATGCTAATTACATTGCCGGTTGCCAAATTGCATTATCTCTTATAGTTTCCGAGATATGGACTATCGATAATTTACACCTTAGGCTCTGCTTCTAACTTGGGCCCAAATTGTAAAATGGTCTTATCTATTGGCGATTTCGTTCCAATTCACATTCCAAGTAGTATTCGGCATGCTAATTACATTGCCGGTTGCCAAATTGCATTATCTCTTATAGTTTCCGAGATATGGACTATCGATAATTTACACCTTAGGCTCTGCTTCTAACTTGGGCCCAAATTGTAAAATGGTCTTATCTATTGGCGATTTCGTTCCAATTCACATTCCAAGTAATATTCGGCATGCTAATTACATTGCCGGTTGCCAAATTGCATTATCTCTTATAGTTTCCGAGATATGGACTATCGATAATTTACACCTTAGGCTCTGCTTCTAACTTGGGCCCAAATTGTAAAATGGTCTTATCTATTGGCGATTTCGTCCCAATTCACATTCCAAGTAATATTCGGCATGCTAATTACATTGCCGGTTGCCAAATTGAATTATCTCTTATAGTTTCCGAGATATGGACTATCGATAATTTACACCTTAGGCTCTGCTTCTAACTTGGGCCCAAATTGTAAAATGGTCTTATCTATTGGCGATTTCGTTCCAATTCACATTCCAAGTAATATTCGGCATGCTAATTACATTGCCGGTTGCCAAATTGCATTATCTCTTATAGTTTCCGAGATATGGACTATCGATAATTTACACCTTAGGCTCTGCTTCTAACTTGGGCCCAAATTGTAAAATGGTCTTATCTATTGGCGATTTCGTCCCAATTCACATTCCAAGTAATATTCGGCATGCTAATTACATTGCCGGTTGCGAAATTGCATTATCTCTTATAGTTTCCGAGATATGGACTATCGATAATTTACACCTTAGGCTCTGCTTCTAACTTGGGCCCAAATTGTAAAATGGTCTTATCTATTGGCGATTTCGTTCCAATTCACATTCCAAGTAATATTCGGCATGCTAATTACATTGCCGGTTGCCAAATTGCATTATCTCTTATAGTTTCCGAGATATGGACTATCGATAATTTACACCTGCTTCTAACTTGGGCCCAAATTGTAATATGGTCTTATCTATTGGCGATTTCGTTCCAATTCACATTCCAAGTAATATTCGGCATGCTAATTACATTGCCGGTTGCCAAATTGCATTATCTCTTATAGTTTCCGAGATATGGACTATCGATAATTTACACCTTAGGCTCTGCTTCTAACTTGGGCCCAAATTGTAAAATGGTCTTATCTATTGGCGATTTCGTCCCAATTCACATTCCAAGTAATATTCGGCATGCTAATTACATTGCCGGTTGCGAAATTGCATTATCTCTTATAGTTTCCGAGATATGGACTATCGATAATTTACACCTTAGGCTCTGCTTCTAACTTGGGCCCAAATTGTAAAATGGTCTTATCTATTGGCGATTTCGTTCCAATTCACATTCCAAGTAATATTCGGCATGCTAATTACATTGCCGGTTGCCAAATTGCATTATCTCTTATAGTTTCCGAGATATGGACTATCGATAATTTACACCTTAGGCTCTGCTTCTTGCTTGGGCCCAAATTGAAAAATGGTCTTATCTATTGGCGATTTCGTTCCAATTCACATTACAAGTAATATTCGGCATGCTAATTACATTGCCGGTTGCCAAATTGCATTATCTCTTATAGTTTCCGAGATATGGACTATCGATTATTTACACCTTAGGCTCTGCTTCTAACTTGGGCCCAAATTGTAAAATGGTCTTATCTATTGGCGATTTCGTTCCAATTCACATTCCAAGTAATATTCGGCATGCTAATTACATTGCCAGTTACCAAATTGCATTATCTCTTATAGTTTCCGAGATATGGACTATGGATAATTTACACCTTAGGCTCTGCTTCTAACTTGGGCCAAAATTGTAAAATGGTCTTATCTATTGGCGATTTCGTTCCAATTCACATTCCAAGTAATATTCGGCATGCTAATTACATTGCCGGTTGCCAAATTGCATTATCTCTTATAGTTTCCGAGATATGGACTATCGATAATTTACACCTTAGGCTCTGCTTCTAACTTGGGCCCAAACTGTAACATGGTCTTATCTATTGGCGATTTCGTTCCAATTCACACTCCAAGTAGTATTCGGCATGCTAATTACATTGCCGGTTGCCAAATTGCATTATCTCTTATAGTTTCCGAGATATGGACTATCGATAATTTACACCTTAGGCTCTGCTTCTAACTTGGGCCCAAATTGTAAAATGGTCTTATCTATTGGCGATTTCGTTCCAATTCACATTCCAAGTAATATTCGGCATGCTAATTACATTGCCGGTTGCCAAATTGCATTATCTCTTATAGTTTCCGAGATATGGACTATCGATAATTTACACCTTAGGCTCTGCTTCTAACTTGGGCCCAAATTGTAAAATGGTCTTATCTATTGGCGATTTCGTTCCAATTCACATTCCAAGTAATATTCGGCATGCTAATTACATTGCCGGTTGCCAAATTGCATTATCTCTTATAGTTTCCGAGATATGGACTATCGATAATTTACACCTTAGGCTCTGCTTCTAACTTGGGCCCAAATTGTAAAATGGCCTTCTCTATTGGCGATTTCGTTCCAATTCACATTCCAAGTAATATTCGGCATGCTAATTACATTGCCGGTTGCCAAATTGCATTATCTCTTATAGTTTCCGAGATATGGACTATCGATAATTTACACCTTAGGCTCTGCTTCTAACTTGGGCCCAAATTGTAAAATGGTCTTATCTATTGGCGATTTCGTTCCAATTCACATTCCAAGTAATATTCGGCATGCTAATTACATTGCCGGTTGCCAAATTGCATTATCTCTTATAGTTTCCGAGATATGGACTATCGATAATTTACACCTTAGGCTCTGCTTCTAACTTGGGCCCAAACTGTAACATGGTCTTATCTATTGGCGATTTCGTTCCAATTCACACTCCAAGTAGTATTCGGCATGCTAATTACATTGCCGGTTGCCAAATTGCATTATCTCTTATAGTTTCCGAGATATGGACTATCGATAATTTACACCTTAGGCTCTGCTTCTAACTTGGGCCCAAATTGTAAAATGGTCTTATCTATTGGCGATTTCGTTCCAATTCACATTCCAAGTAATATTCGGCATGCTAATTACATTGCCAGTTGCCAAATTGCATTATCTCTTATAGTTTCCGAGATATGGGCTATGGATAATTTACACCTTAGGCTCTGCTTCTAACTTGGGCCAAAATTGTAAAATGGTCTTATCTATTGGCGATTTCGTTCCAATTCACATTCCAAGTAATATTCGGCATGCTAATTACATTGCCGGTTGCCAAATTGCCTTATCTCTTATAGTTTCCGAGATATGGACTATCGATAATTTACACCTTAGGCTCTGCTTCTAACTTGGGCCCAAACTGTAACATGGTCTTATCTATTGGCGATTTCGTTCCAATTCACACTCCAAGTAGTATTCGGCATGCTAATTACATTGCCGGTTGCCAAATTGCATTATCTCTTATAGTTTCCGAGATATGGACTATCGATAATTTACACCTTAGGCTCTGCTTCTAACTTGGGCCCAAATTGTAAAATGGCCTTCTCTATTGGCGATTTCGTTCCAATTCACATTCCAAGTAATATTCGGCATGCTAATTACATTGCCGGTTGCCAAATTGCATTATCTCTTATAGTTTCCGAGATATGGACTATCGATAATTTACACCTTAGGCTCTGCTTCTAACTTGGGCCCAAATTGTAAAATGGTCTTATCTATTGGCGATTTCGTTCCAATTCACATTCCAAGTAATATTCGGCATGCTAATTACATTGCCGGTTGCCAAATTGCATTATCTCTTATAGTTTCCGAGATATGGACTATCGATAATTTACACCTTAGGCTCTGCTTCTAACTTGGGCCCAAACTGTAACATGGTCTTATCTATTGGCGATTTCGTTCCAATTCACACTCCAAGTAGTATTCGGCATGCTAATTACATTGCCGGTTGCCAAATTGCATTATCTCTTATAGTTTCCGAGATATGGACTATCGATAATTTACACCTTAGGCTCTGCTTCTAACTTGGGCCCAAATTGTAAAATGGTCTTATCTATTGGCGATTTCGTTCCAATTCACATTCCAAGTAATATTCGGCATGCTAATTACATTGCCAGTTGCCAAATTGCATTATCTCTTATAGTTTCCGAGATATGGACTATGGATAATTTACACCTTAGGCTCTGCTTCTAACTTGGGCCAAAATTGTAAAATGGTCTTATCTATTGGCGATTTCGTTCCAATTCACATTCCAAGTAATAGTCGGCATGCTAATTACATTGCCGGTTGCCAAATTGCCTTATCTCTTATAGTTTCCGAGATATGGACTATCGATAATTTACACCTTAGGCTCTGCTTCTAACTTGGGCCCAAACTGTAACATGGTCTTATCTATTGGCGATTTCGTTCCAATTCACACTCCAAGTAGTATTCGGCATGCTAATTACATTGCCGGTTGCCAAATTGCATTATCTCTTATAGTTTCCGAGATATGGACTATCGATAATTTACACCTTAGGCTCTGCTTCTAACTTGGGCCCAAATTGTAAAATGGCCTTCTCTATTGGCGATTTCGTTCCAATTCACATTCCAAGTAATATTCGGCATGCTAATTACATTGCCGGTTGCCAAATTGCATTATCTCTTATAGTTTCCGAGATATGGACTATCGATAATTTACACCTTAGGCTCTGCTTCTAACTTGGGCCCAAATTGTAAAATGGTCTTATCTATTGGCGATTTCGTTCCAATTCACATTCCAAGTAATATTCGGCATGCTAATTACATTGCCGGTTGCCAAATTGCATTATCTCTTATAGTTTCCGAGATATGGACTATCGATAATTTACACCTTAGGCTCTGCTTCTAACTTGGGCCCAAACTGTAACATGGTCTTATCTATTGGCGATTTCGTTCCAATTCACACTCCAAGTAGTATTCGGCATGCTAATTACATTGCCGGTTGCCAAATTGCATTATCTCTTATAGTTTCCGAGATATGGACTATCGATAATTTACACCTTAGGCTCTGCTTCTAACTTGGGCCCAAACTGTAACATGGTCTTATCTATTGGCGATTTCGTTCCAATTCACACTCCAAGTAGTATTCGGCATGCTAATTACATTGCCGGTTGCCAAATTGCATTATCTCTTATAGTTTCCGAGATATGGACTATCGATAATTTACACCTTAGGCTCTGCTTCTAACTTGGGCCCAAATTGTAAAATGGTCTTATCTATTGGCGATTTCGTTCCAATTCACATTCCAAGTAATATTCGGCATGCTAATTACATTGCCAGTTGCCAAATTGCATTATCTCTTATAGTTTCCGAGATATGGACTATGGATAATTTACACCTTAGGCTCTGCTTCTAACTTGGGCCAAAATTGTAAAATGGTCTTATCTATTGGCGATTTCGTTCCAATTCACATTCCAAGTAATATTCGGCATGCTAATTACATTGCCGGTTGCCAAATTGCCTTATCTCTTATAGTTTCCGAGATATGGACTATCGATAATTTACACCTGCTTCTAACTTGGGCCCAAATTGTAATATGGTCTTATCTATTGGCGATTTCGTTCCAATTCACATTCCAAGTAATATTCGGCATGCTAATTACATTGCTGGTTGCCAAATTGCATTATCTCTTATAGTTTCCGAGATATGGACTATCGATAATTTACACCTTAGGCTCTGCTTCTAACTTGGGCCCAAATTGTAAAATGGTCTTATCTATTGGCGATTTCGTTCCAATTCACATTCCAAGTAATATTTGGCATGCTAATTACATTGCCGGTTGCCAAATTGCATTATCTCTTATAGTTTCCGAGATATGGACTATCGATAATTTACACCTAAGGCTCTGCTTCTAACTTGGGCCCAAATTGTAAAATGGTCTTATCTATTGGCGATTTCGTTCCAATTCACATTCCAAGTAATATTCTGCATGCTGATTACATTGCCGGTTGCCAAATTGCATTATCTCTTATAGTTTCCGAGATATGGACTATCGATAATTTACACCTTAGGCTCTGTTTCTAACTTGGGCCCAAATTGTAAAATGGTCTTATCTATTGGCGATTTCGTTCCAATTCACATTCCAAGTAATATTCGGCATGCTAATTACATTGCCGGTTGCCAAATTGCATTATCTCTTATAGTTTCCGAGATATGGACTATCGATAATTTACACCTTAGGCTCTGCTTCTAACTTGGGCCCAAATTGTAAAATGGTCTTATCTATTGGCGATTTCGTTCCAATTCACACTCCAAGTAATATTCGGCATGCTAATTACATTGCCGGTTGCGAAATTGCATTATCTCTTATAGTTTCCGAGATATGGACTATCAATAATTTACACCTTAGGCTCTGCTTCTAACTTGTTCCCAAATTGTAAAATGGTCTTATCTATTGGCGATTTCGTTCCAATTCACATTCCAAGTAATATTCGGCATGCTAATTACATTGCCGGTTGCCAAATTGCATTATCTCTTATAGTTTCCGAGATATGGACTATGGATAATTTACACCTTAGGCTCTGCTTCTAACTTGGGCCCAAATTGTAAAATGGTCTTATCTATTGGCGATTTCGTTCCAATTCACATTCCAAGTAATATTCGGCATGCTAATTACATTGCCGGTTGCCAAATTGCATTATCTCTTATAGTTTCCGAGATATGGACTATCGATAATTTACACCTTAGGCTCTGCTTCTAACTTGGGCCCAAATTGTAAAATGGTCTTATCTATTGGCGATTTCGTTCCAATTCACATTCCAAGTAATATTCGGCATGCTAATTACATTGCCGGTTGCCAAATTGCATTATCTCTTATAGTTTCCGAGATATGGACTATCGATAATTTACACCTTAGGCTCTGCTTCTAACTTGGGCCCAAATTGTAAAATGGTCTTCTCTATTGGCGATTTCGTTCCAATTCACATTCCAAGTAATATTCGGCATGCTAATTACATTGCCGGTTGCCAAATTGCATTATCTCTTATAGTTTCCGAGATATGGACTATCGATAATTTACACCTTAGGCTCTGCTTCTAACTTGGGCCCAAATTGTAAAATGGTCTTATCTATTGGCGATTTCGTTCCAATTCACATTCCAAGTAATATTCGGCATGCTAATTACATTGCCGGTTGCCAAATTGCATTATCTCTTATAGTTTCCGAGATATGGACTATCGATAATTTACACCTTAGGCTCTGCTTCTAACTTGGGCCCAAATTGTAAAATGGTCTTATCTATTGGCGATTTCGTTCCAATTCACATTCCAAGTAATATTCGGCATGCTAATTACATTGCCGGTTGCCAAATTGCATTATCTCTTATAGTTTCCGAGATATGGACTATCGATAATTTACACCTTAGGCTCTGCTTCTAACTTGGGCCCAAATTGTAAAATGGTCTTCTCTATTGGCGATTTCGTTCCAATTCACATTCCAAGTAATATTCGGCATGCTAATTACATTGCCGGTTGCCAAATTGCATTATCTCTTATAGTTTCCGAGATATGGACTATCGATAATTTACACCTTAGGCTCTGCTTCTAACTTGGGCCCAAATTGTAAAATGGTCTTATCTATTGGCGATTTCGTTCCAATTCACATTCCAAGTAATATTCGGCATGCTAATTACATTGCCGGTTGCCAAATTGCATTATCTCTTATAGTTTCCGAGATATGGACTATCGATAATTTACACCTTAGGCTCTGCTTCTAACTTGGGCCCAAATTGTAAAATGGTCTTATCTATTGGCGATTTCGTTCCAATTCACATTCCAAGTAATATTCGGCATGCTAATTACATTGCCGGTTGCCAAATTGCATTATCTCTTATAGTTTCCGAGATATGGACTATCGATAATTTACACCTGCTTCTAACTTGGGCCCAAATTGTAATATGGTCTTATCTATTGGCGATTTCGTTCCAATTCACATTCCAAGTAATATTCGGCATGCTAATTACATTGCCGGTTGCCAAATTGCATTATCTCTTATAGTTTCCGAGATATGGACTATCGATAATTTACACCTTAGGCTCTGCTTCTAACTTGGGCCCAAATTGTAAAATGGTCTTATCTATTGGCGATTTCGTCCCAATTCACATTCCAAGTAATATTCGGCATGCTAATTACATTGCCGGTTGCGAAATTGCATTATCTCTTATAGTTTCCGAGATATGGACTATCGATAATTTACACCTTAGGCTCTGCTTCTAACTTGGGCCCAAATTGTAAAATGGTCTTATCTATTGGCGATTTCGTTCCAATTCACATTCCAAGTAATATTCGGCATGCTAATTACATTGCCGGTTGCCAAATTGCATTATCTCTTATAGTTTCCGAGATATGGACTATCGATAATTTACACCTTAGGCTCTGCTTCTAACTTGGGCCCAAATTGTAAAATGGTCTTATCTATTGGCGATTTCGTTCCAATTCACATTCCAAGTTATATTCGGCATGATAATTACATTGCCGGTTGCCAAATTGCATTATCTCTTATAGTTTCCGAGATATGGACTATCGATAATTTACACCTTAGGCTCTGCTTCTAACTTGGGCCCAAATTGTAAAATGGTCTTATCTATTGGCGATTTCGTTCCAATTCACATTCCAAGTAATATTCGGCATGCTAATTACATTGCCGGTTGCCAAATTGCATTATCTCTTATAGTTTCCGAGATATGGACTATCGATAATTTACACCTTAGGCTCTGCTTCTAACTTGGGCCCAAATTGTAAAATGGTCTTATCTATTGGCGATTTCGTTCCAATTCACACTCCAAGTAATATTCGGCATGCTAATTACATTGCCGGTTGCGAAATTGCATTATCTCTTATAGTTTCCGAGATATGGACTATCAATAATTTACACCTTAGGCTCTGCTTCTAACTTGGGCCCAAATTGTAAAATGGTCTTATCTATTGGCGATTTCGTTCCAATTCACATTCCAAGTAATATTCGGCATGCTAATTACATTGCCGGTTGCCAAATTGCATTATCTCTTATAGTTTCCGAGATATGGACTATGGATAATTTACACCTTAGGCTCTGCTTCTAACTTGGACCCAAATTGTAAAATGGTCTTATCTATTGGCGATTTCGTTCCAATTCACATTCCAAGTAATATTCGGCATGCTAATTACATTGCCGGTTGCCAAATTGCATTATCTCTTATAGTTTCCGAGATATGGACTATCGATAATTTACACCTTAGGCTCTGCTTCTAACTTGGGCCCAAATTGTAAAATGGTCTTATCTATTGGCGATTTCGTTCCAATTCACATTCCAAGTAATATTCGGCATTCTAATTACATTGCCGGCTGCCAAATTGTATTATCTCTTATAGTTTCCGAGATATGGACTATCGATAATTTACACCTTAGGCTCTGCTTCTAACTTGGGCCCAAATTGTAAAATGGTCTTATCTATTGGCGATTTCGTTCCAATTCACATTCCAAGTAATATTCGGCATGCTAATTACATTGCCGGTTGCCAAATTGCATTATCTCTTATAGTTTCCGAGATATGGACTATCGATAATTTACACCTTAGGCTCTGCTTCTAACTTGGGCCCAAATTGTAAAATGGTCTTATCTATTGGCGATTTCGTTCCAATTCACATTCCAAGTAGTATTCGGCATGCTAATTACATTGCCGGTTGCCAAATTGCATTATCTCTTATAGTTTCCGAGATATGGACTATCGATAATTTACACCTTAGGCTCTGCTTCTAACTTGGGCCCAAATTGTAAAATGGCCTTATCTCTTGGCGATTTCGTTCCAATTCACATTCCAAGTAATATTCGGCATGCTAATTACATTGCCAGTTGCCAAATTGCATTATCTCTTATAGTTTCCGAGATATGGACTATGGATAATTTACACCTTATGCTCTGCTTCTAACTTGGGCCCAAATTGTAAAATGGTCTTATCTATTGGCGATTTCGTTCCAATTCACATTCCAAGTAATATTCGGCATGTTAATTAAATTGCCGGTTGGCAAATTGCATTATCTCTTATAGTTTCCGAGATATGGACTATCGATAATTTACACCTTAGGCTCTGCTTCTAACTTGGGCCCAAATTGTAAAATCGTCTTATCTATTGGCGATTTCGTTCCAATTCACATTCCAAGTAATATTCGGCATGCTAATTACATTTCCGGTTGCCAAATTGCATTATCTCTTATAGTTTCCGAGATTTGGACTATCGATAATTTACACCTTAGGCTCTGCTTCTAACTTGGGCCCAAATTGTAAAATGGTCTTATCTATTGGCGATTTCGTTCCAATTCACATTCCAAGTAATATTCGGCATGCTAATTACATTGCCGGTCGCCAAATTGAATTATCTCCTATAGTTTCCGAGATATGGACTATCGATAATTTACACCTTAGGCTCTGCTTCTAACTTGGGCCCAAATTGTAAAATGGTCTTATCTATTGGCGATTTCGTTCCAATTCACATTCCAAGTAATATTCGGCATGCTAATTACATTGCCGGTTGCCAAATTGAATTATCTCCTATAGTTTCCGAGATATGGACTATCGATAATTTACACCTTAGGCTCTGCTTCTAACTTGGGCCCAAATTGTAAAATGGTCTTACCTATTGGCGATTTCGTTCCAATTCACATTCCAAGTAATATTCGGCATGCTAATTACATTGCCGGTGGCCAAGTTGCATTATCTCTTATAGTTTCCGAGATATGGACTATCGATAATTTACACCTTAGGCTCTGCTTCTAACTTGGGCCCAAATTGTAAAATGGTCTTATCTATTGCCGATTTCGTTCCAATTCACATTCCAAGTAATATTCGGCATGCTAATTACATTGCCGGTTGCCGAATTGCATTATCTCTTATAGTTTCCGAGATATGGACTATCGATAATTTACACCTTAGGCTCTGCTTCTAACTTGGGCCCAAATTGTAAAATGGTCTTATCTAATGGCGATTTCATTCCAATTCACATTCCAAGTAATATTCGGCATGCTAATTACATTGCCGGTTGCCAAATTGAATTATCTCCTATAGTTTCCGAGATATGGACTATCGATAATTTACACCTTAGGCTCTGCTTCTAACTTGGGCCCAAATTGTAAAATGGTCTTACCTATTGGCGATTTCGTTCCAATTCACATTCCAAGTAATATTCGGCATGCTAATTACATTGCCGGTGGCCAAGTTGCATTATCTCTTATAGTTTCCGAGATATGGACTATCGATAATTTACACCTTAGGCTCTGCTTCTAACTTGGGCCCAAATTGTAAAATGGTCTTATCTATTGCCGATTTCGTTCCAATTCACATTCCAAGTAATATTCGGCATGCTAATTACATTGCCGGTTGCCGAATTGCATTATCTCTTATAGTTTCCGAGATATGGACTATCGATAATTTACACCTTAGGCTCTGCTTCTAACTTGGGCCCAAATTGTAAAATGGTCTTATCTAATGGCGATTTCATTCCAATTCACATTCCAAGTAATATTCGGCATGCTAATTACATTGCCGGTTGCCAAATTGCATTATCTCTTATAGTTTCCGAGATATGGACTATCGATAATTTACACCTTAGGCTCTGCTTCTAACTTGGGCCCAAATTGTAAAATGGTCTTATCTATTGGCGATTTCGTTCCAATTCACATTCCAAGTAATATTCGGCATGCTAATTACATTGCCGGTTGCCAAATTGCATTATCTCTTATAGTTTCCGAGATATGGACTATCGATAATTTACACCTTAGGCTCTGCTTCTAACTTGGGCCCAAATTGTAAAATCGTCTTATCTATTGGCGATTTCGTTCCAATTCACATTCCAAGTAATATTCGGCATGCTAATTACATTGCCGGTTGCCAAATTGCATTATCTCTTATAGTTTCCGAGATATGGACTATCGATAATTTACACCTTAGGCTCTGCTTCTAACTTGGGCCCAAATTGTAAAATGGTCTTATCTATTGGCGATTTCGTTCCAATTCACATTCCAAGTAGTATTCGGCATGCTAATTACATTGCCGGTTGCCAAATTGCATTATCTCTTATAGTTTCCGAGATATGGACTATCGATAATTTACACCTTAGGCTCTGCTTCTAACTTGGGCCCAAATTGTAAAATGGTCTTATCTATTGGCGATTTCGTTCCAATTCACATTCCAAGTAATATTCGGCATGCTAATTACATTGCCGGTTGCCAAATTGCATTATCTCTTATAGTTTCCGAGATATGGACTATCGATAATTTACACCTTAGGCTCTGCTTCTAACTTGGGCCCAAATTGTAAAATGGTCTTATCTATTGGCGATTTCGTCCCAATTCACATTCCAAGTAATATTCGGCATGCTAATTACATTGCCGGTTGCCAAATTGAATTATCTCTTATAGTTTCCGAGATATGGACTATCGATAATTTACACCTTAGGCTCTGCTTCTAACTTGGGCCCAAATTGTAAAATGGTCTTATCTATTGGCGATTTCATTCCAATTCACATTCCAAGTAGTATTCGGCATGCTAATTATATTGCCGGTTGCCAAATTGCATTATCTCTTATAGTTTCCGAGATATGGACTATCGATAATTTACACCTTAGGCTCTGCTTCTAACTTGGGCCCAAATTGTAAAATGGTCTTATCTATTGGCGATTTCGTTCCAATTCACATTCCAAGTAATATTCGGCATGCTAATTACATTGCCGGTTGCCAAATTGCATTATCTCTTATAGTTTCCGAGATATGGACTATCGATAATTTACACCTTAGGCTCTGCTTCTAACTTGGGCCCAAATTGTAAAATGGTCTTATCTATTGGCGATTTCGTCCCAATTCACATTCCAAGTAATATTCGGCATGCTAATTACATTGCCGGTTGCGAAATTGCATTATCTCTTATAGTTTCCGAGATATGGACTATCGATAATTTACACCTTAGGCTCTGCTTCTAACTTGGGCCCAAATTGTAAAATGGTCTTATCTATTGGCGATTTCGTTCCAATTCACATTCCAAGTAATATTCGGCATGCTAATTACATTGCCGGTTGCCAAATTGCATTATCTCTTATAGTTTCCGAGATATGGACTATCGATAATTTACACCTTAGGCTCTGCTTCTTGCTTGGGCCCAAATTGTAAAATGGTCTTATCTATTGGCGATTTCGTTCCAATTCACATTACAAGTAATATTCGGCATGCTAATTACATTGCCGGTTGCCAAATTGCATTATCTCTTATAGTTTCCGAGATATGGACTATCGATTATTTACACCTTAAGCTCTGCTTCTAACTTGGGCCCAAATTGTAAAATGGTCTTATCTATTGGCGATTTCGTTCCAATTCACATTCCAAGTAATATTCGGCATGCTAATTACATTGCCAGTTGCCAAATTGCATTATCTCTTATAGTTTCCGAGATATGGACTATGGATAATTTACACCTTAGGCTCTGCTTCTAACTTGGGCCAAAATTGTAAAATGGTCTTATCTATTGGCGATTTCGTTCCAATTCACATTCCAAGTAATATTCGGCATGATAATTACATTGCCGGTTGCCAAATTGCATTATCTCTTATAGTTTCCGAGATATGGACTATCGATAATTTACACCTTAGGCTCTGCTTCTAACTTGGGCCCAAACTGTAACATGGTCTTATCTATTGGCGATTTCGTTCCAATTCACACTCCAAGTAGTATTCGGCATGCTAATTACATTGCCGGTTGCCAAATTGCATTATCTCTTATAGTTTCCGAGATATGGACTATCGATAATTTACACCTTAGGCTCTGCTTCTAACTTGGGCCCAAATTGTAAAATGGTCTTATCTATTGGCGATTTCGTTCCAATTCACATTCCAAGTAATATTCGGCATGCTAATTACATTGCCGGTTGCCAAATTGCATTATCTCTTATAGTTTCCGAGATATGGACTATCGATAATTTACACCTTAGGCTCTGCTTCTAACTTGGGCCCAAATTGTAAAATGGTCTTATCTATTGGCGATTTCGTTCCAATTCACATTCCAAGTAATATTCGGCATGCTAATTACATTGCCGGTTGCCAAATTGCATTATCTCTTATAGTTTCCGAGATATGGACTATCGATAATTTACACCTTAGGCTCTGCTTCTAACTTGGGCCCAAATTGTAAAATGGCCTTCTCTATTGGCGATTTCGTTCCAATTCACATTCCAAGTAATATTCGGCATGCTAATTACATTGCCAGTTGCCAAATTGCATTATCTCTTATAGTTTCCGAGATATGGACTATCGATAATTTACACCTTAGGCTCTGCTTCTAACTTGGGCCCAAATTGTAAAATGGTCTTATCTATTGGCGATTTCGTTCCAATTCACATTCCAAGTAATATTCGGCATGCTAATTACATTGCCGGTTGCCAAATTGCATTATCTCTTATAGTTTCCGAGATATGGACTATCGATAATTTACACCTTAGGCTCTGCTTCTAACTTGGGCCCAAACTGTAACATGGTCTTATCTATTGGCGATTTCGTTCCAATTCACACTCCAAGTAGTATTCGGCATGCTAATTACATTGCCGGTTGCCAAATTGCATTATCTCTTATAGTTTCCGAGATATGGACTATCGATAATTTACACCTTAGGCTCTGCTTCTAACTTGGGCCCAAATTGTAAAATGGTCTTATCTATTGGCGATTTCGTTCCAATTCACATTCCAAGTAATATTCGGCATGCTAATTACATTGCCGGTTGCCAAATTGCCTTATCTCTTATAGTTTCCGAGATATGGACTATCGATAATTTACACCTGCTTCTAACTTGGGCCCAAATTGTAATATGGTCTTATCTATTGGCGATTTCGTTCCAATTCACATTCCAAGTAATATTCGGCATGCTAATTACATTGCCGGTTGCCAAATTGCATTATCTCTTATAGTTTCCGAGATATGGACTATCGATTATTTACACCTTAGGCTCTGCTTCTAACTTGGGCCCAAATTGTAAAATGGTCTTATCTATTGGCGATTTCGTTCCAATTCACATTCCAAGTAATATTCGGCATGCTAATTACATTGCCAGTTGCCAAATTGCATTATCTCTTATAGTTTCCGAGATATGGACTATGGATAATTTACACCTTAGGCTCTGCTTCTAACTTGGGCCAAAATTGTAAAATGGTCTTATCTATTGGCGATTTCGTTCCAATTCACATTCCAAGTAATATTCGGCATGCTAATTACATTGCCGGTTGCCAAATTGCATTATCTCTTATAGTTTCCGAGATATGGACTATCGATAATTTACACCTTAGGCTCTGCTTCTAACTTGGGCCCAAACTGTAACATGGTCTTATCTATTGGCGATTTCGTTCCAATTCACACTCCAAGTAGTATTCGGCATGCTAATTACATTGCCGGTTGCCAAATTGCATTATCTCTTATAGTTTCCGAGATATGGACTATCGATAATTTACACCTTAGGCTCTGCTTCTAACTTGGGCCCAAATTGTAAAATGGTCTTATCTATTGGCGATTTCGTTCCAATTCACATTCCAAGTAATATTCGGCATGCTAATTACATTGCCGGTTGCCAAATTGCATCATCTCTTATAGTTTCCGAGATATGGACTATCGATAATTTACACCTTAGGCTCTGCTTCTAACTTGGGCCCAAATTGTAAAATGGTCTTATCTATTGGCGATTTCGTTCCAATTCACATTCCAAGTAATATTCGGCATGCTAATTACATTGCCGGTTGCCAAATTGCATTATCTCTTATAGTTTCCGAGATATGGACTATCGATAATTTACACCTTAGGCTCTGCTTCTAACTTGGGCCCAAATTGTAAAATGGCCTTCTCTATTGGCGATTTCGTTCCAATTCACATTCCAAGTAATATTCGGCATGCTAATTACATTGCCGGTTGCCAAATTGCATTATCTCTTATAGTTTCCGAGATATGGACTATCGATAATTTACACCTTAGGCTCTGCTTCTAACTTGGGCCCAAATTGTAAAATGGTCTTATCTATTGGCGATTTCGTTCCAATTCACATTCCAAGTAATATTCGGCATGCTAATTACATTGCCGGTTGCCAAATTGCATTATCTCTTATAGTTTCCGAGATATGGACTATCGATAATTTACACCTTAGGCTCTGCTTCTAACTTGGGCCCAAACTGTAACATGGTCTTATCTATTGGCGATTTCGTTCCAATTCACACTCCAAGTAGTATTCGGCATGCTAATTACATTGCCGGTTGCCAAATTGCATTATCTCTTATAGTTTCCGAGATATGGACTATCGATAATTTACACCTTAGGCTCTGCTTCTAACTTGGGCCCAAATTGTAAAATGGTCTTATCTATTGGCGATTTCGTTCCAATTCACATTCCAAGTAATATTCGGCATGCTAATTACATTGCCAGTTGCCAAATTGCATTATCTCTTATAGTTTCCGAGATATGGACTATGGATAATTTACACCTTAGGCTCTGCTTCTAACTTGGGCCAAAATTGTAAAATGGTCTTATCTATTGGCGATTTCGTTCCAATTCACATTCCAAGTAATATTCGGCATGCTAATTACATTGCCGGTTGCCAAATTGCCTTATCTCTTATAGTTTCCGAGATATGGACTATCGATAATTTACACCTGCTTCTAACTTGGGCCCAAATTGTAATATGGTCTTATCTATTGGCGATTTCGTTCCAATTCACATTCCAAGTAATATTCGGCATGCTAATTACATTGCCGGTTGCCAAATTGCATTATCTCTTATAGTTTCCGAGATATGGACTATCGATAATTTACACCTAAGGCTCTGCTTCTAACTTGGGCCCAAATTGTAAAATGGTCTTATCTATTGGCGATTTCGTTCCAATTCACATTCCAAGTAATATTCTGCATGCTAATTACATTGCCGGTTGCCAAATTGCATTATCTCTTATAGTTTCCGAGATATGGACTATCGATAATTTACACCTTAGGCTCTGCTTCTAACTTGGGCCCAAATTGTAAAATGGTCTTATCTATTGGCGATTTCGTTCCAATTCACATTCCAAGTAATATTCGGCATGCTAATTACATTGCCGGTTGCCAAATTGCATTATCTCTTATAGTTTCCGAGATATGGACTATCGATAATTTACACCTTAGGCTCTGCTTCTAACTTGGGCCCAAATTGTAAAATGGTCTTATCTATTGGCGATTTCGTTCCAATTCACACTCCAAGTAATATTCGGCATGCTAATTACATTGCCGGTTGCGAAATTGCATTATCTCTTATAGTTTCCGAGATATGGACTATCAATAATTTACACCTTAGGCTCTGCTTCTAACTTGTTCCCAAATTGTAAAATGGTCTTATCTATTGGCGATTTCGTTCCAATTCACATTCCAAGTAATATTCGGCATGCTAATTACATTGCCGGTTGCCAAATTGCATTATCTCTTATAGTTTCCGAGATATGGACTATCGATAATTTACACCTTAGGCTCTGCTTCTAACTTGGGCCCAAATTGTAAAATGGTCTTATCTATTGGCGATTTCGTTCCAATTCACATTCCAAGTAATATTCGGCATGCTAATTACATTGCCGGTTGCCAAATTGCATTATCTCTTATAGTTTCCGAGATATGGACTATCGATAATTTACACCTTAGGCTCTGCTTCTAACTTGGGCCCAAATTGTAAAATGGTCTTCTCTATTGGCGATTTCGTTCCAATTCACATTCCAAGTAATATTCGGCATGCTAATTACATTGCCGGTTGCCAAATTGCATTATCTCTTATAGTTTCCGAGATATGGACTATCGATAATTTACACCTTAGGCTCTGCTTCTAACTTGGGCCCAAATTGTAAAATGGTCTTATCTATTGGCGATTTCGTTCCAATTCACATTCCAAGTAATATTCGGCATGCTAATTACATTGCCGGTTGCCAAATTGCATTATCTCTTATAGTTTCCGAGATATGGACTATCGATAATTTACACCTTAGGCTCTGCTTCTAACTTGGGCCCAAACTGTAACATGGTCTTATCTATTGGCGATTTCGTTCCAATTCACACTCCAAGTAGTATTCGACATGCTAATTACATTGCCGGTTGCCAAATTGCATTATCTCTTATAGTTTCCGAGATATGGACTATCGATAATTTACACCTTAGGCTCTGCTTCTAACTTGGGCCCAAATTGTAAAATGGTCTTATCTATTGGCGATTTCGTTCCAATTCACATTCCAAGTAATATTCGGCATGCTAATTACATTGCCAGTTGCCAAATTGCATTATCTCTTATAGTTTCCGAGATATGGACTATCGATAATTTACACCTTAGGCTCTGCTTCTAACTTGGGCCCAAACTGTAACATGGTCTTATCTATTGGCGATTTCGTTCCAATTCACACTCCAAGTAGTATTCGGCATGCTAATTACATTGCCGGTTGCCAAATTGCATTATCTCTTATAGTTTCCGAGATATGGACTATCGATAATTTACACCTTAGGCTCTGCTTCTAACTTGGGCCCAAATTGTAAAATGGTCTTATCTATTGGCGATTTCGTTCCAATTCACATTCCAAGTAATATTCGGCATGCTAATTACATTGCCGGTTGCCAAATTGCATTATCTCTTATAGTTTCCGAGATATGGACTATCGATAATTTACACCTTAGGCTCTGCTTCTAACTTGGGCCCAAATTGTAAAATGGTCTTATCTATTGGCGATTTCGTTCCAATTCACATTCCAAGTAATATTCGGCATGCTAATTACATTGCCGGTTGCCAAATTGCATTATCTCTTATAGTTTCCGAGATATGGACTATCGATAATTTACACCTTAGGCTCTGCTTCTAACTTGGGCCCAAATTGTAAAATGGCCTTCTCTATTGGCGATTTCGTTCCAATTCACATTCCAAGTAATATTCGGCATGCTAATTACATTGCCGGTTGCCAAATTGCATTATCTCTTATAGTTTCCGAGATATGGACTATCGATAATTTACACCTTAGGCTCTGCTTCTAACTTGGGCCCAAATTGTAAAATGGTCTTATCTATTGGCGATTTCGTTCCAATTCACATTCCAAGTAATATTCGGCATGCTAATTACATTGCCGGTTGCCAAATTGCATTATCTCTTATAGTTTCCGAGATATGGACTATCGATAATTTACACCTTAGGCTCTGCTTCTAACTTGGGCCCAAACTGTAACATGGTCTTATCTATTGGCGATTTCGTTCCAATTCACACTCCAAGTAGTATTCGGCATGCTAATTACATTGCCGGTTGCCAAATTGCATTATCTCTTATAGTTTCCGAGATATGGACTATCGATAATTTACACCTTAGGCTCTGCTTCTAACTTGGGCCCAAATTGTAAAATGGTCTTATCTATTGGCGATTTCGTTCCAATTCACATTCCAAGTAATATTCGGCATGCTAATTACATTGCCAGTTGCCAAATTGCATTATCTCTTATAGTTTCCGAGATATGGACTATGGATAATTTACACCTTAGGCTCTGCTTCTAACTTGGGCCAAAATTGTAAAATGGTCTTATCTATTGGCGATTTCGTTCCAATTCACATTCCAAGTAATATTCGGCATGCTAATTACATTGCCGGTTGCCAAATTGCATTATCTCTTATAGTTTCCGAGATATGGACTATCGATAATTTACACCTGCTTCTAACTTGGGCCCAAATTGTAATATGGTCTTATCTATTGGCGATTTCGTTCCAATTCACATTCCAAGTAATATTCGGCATGCTAATTACATTGCTGGTTGCCAAATTGCATTATCTCTTATAGTTTCCGAGATATGGACTATCGATAATTTACACCTTAGGCTCTGCTTCTAACTTGGGCCCAAATTGTAAAATGGTCTTATCTATTGGCGATTTCGTTCCAATTCACATTCCAAGTAATATTTGGCATGCTAATTACATTGCCGGTTGCCAAATTGCATTATCTCTTATAGTTTCCGAGATATGGACTATCGATAATTTACACCTTAGGCTCTGCTTCTAACTTGGGCCCAAATTGTAAAATGGTCTTATCTATTGGCGATTTCGTTCCAATTCACATTCCAAGTAATATTCGGCATGCTAATTACATTGCCGGTTGCCAAATTGCATTATCTCTTATAGTTTCCGAGATATGGACTATCGATAATTTACACCTTAGGCTCTGCTTCTAACTTGGGCCCAAATTGTAAAATGGTCTTATCTATTGGCGATTTCGTTCCAATTCACATTCCAAGTAATATTCGGCATGCTAATTACATTGCCGGTTGCCAAATTGCATTATCTCTTATAGTTTCCGAGATATGGACTATCGATAATTTACACCTTAGGCTCTGCTTCTAACTTGGGCCCAAATTGTAAAATGGTCTTATCTATTGGCGATTTCGTTCCAATTCACACTCCAAGTAATATTCGGCATGCTAATTACATTGCCGGTTGCGAAATTGCATTATCTCTTATAGTTTCCGAGATATGGACTATCAATAATTTACACCTTAGGCTCTGCTTCTAACTTGGTCCCAAATTGTAAAATGGTCTTATCTATTGGCGATTTCGTTCCAATTCACATTCCAAGTAATATTCGGCATGCTAATTACATTGCCGGTTGCCAAATTGCATTATCTCTTATAGTTTCCGAGATATGGACTATGGATAATTTACACCTTAGGCTCTGCTTCTAACTTGGGACCAAATTGTAAAATGGTCTTATCTATTGGCGATTTCGTTCCAATTCACATTCCAAGTAATATTCGGCATGCTAATTACATTGCCGGTTGCCAAATTGCATTATCTCTTATAGTTTCCGAGATATGGACTATCGATAATTTACACCTTAGGCTCTGCTTCTAACTTGGGCCCAAATTGTAAAATGGTCTTATCTATTGGCGATTTCGTTCCAATTCACATTCCAAGTAATATTCGGCATGCTAATTACGTTGCCGGCTGCCAAATTGCATTATCTCTTATAGTTTCCGAGATATGGACTATCGATAATTTACACCTTAGGCTCTGCTTCTAACTTGGGCCCAAATTGTAAAATGGTCTTATCTATTGGCGATTTCGTTCCAATTCACATTCCAAGTAATATTCGGCATGCTAATTACATTGCCGGTTGCCAAATTGCATTATCTCTTATAGTTTCCGAGATATGGACTATCGATAATTTACACCTTAGGCTCTGCTTCTAACTTGGGCCCAAATTGTAAAATGGTCTTATCTATTGGCGATTTCGTTCCAATTCACATTCCAAGTAGTATTCGGCATGCTAATTACATTGCCGGTTGCCAAATTGCATTATCTCTTATAGTTTCCGAGATATGGACTATCGATAATTTACACCTTAGGCTCTGCTTCTAACTTGGGCCCAAATTGTAAAATGGCCTTATCTATTGGCGATTTCGTTCCAATTCACATTCCAAGTAATATTCGGCATGCTAATTACATTGCCAGTTGCCAAATTGCATTATCTCTTATAGTTTCCGAGATATGGACTATGGATAATTTACACCTTATGCTCTGCTTCTAACTTGGGCCCAAATTGTAAAATGGTCTTATCTATTGGCGATTTCGTTCCAATTCACATTCCAAGTAATATTCGGCATGCTAATTACATTGCCAGTTGCCAAATTGCATTATCTCTTATAGTTTCCGAGATATGGACTATGGATAATTTACACCTTAGGCTCTGCTTCTAACTTGGGCCAAAATTGTAAAATGGTCTTATCTATTGGCGATTTCGTTCCAATTCACATTCCAAGTAATATTCGGCATGCTAATTACATTGCCGGTTGCCAAATTGCCTTATCTCTTATAGTTTCCGAGATATGGACTATCGATAATTTACACCTGCTTCTAACTTGGGCCCAAATTGTAAAATGGTCTTATCTATTGGCGATTTCGTTCCAATTCACATTCCAAGTAATATTCGGCATGCTAATTACATTGCCGGTTGCCAAATTGCATTATCTCTTATAGTTTCCGAGATATGGACTATCGATAATTTACACCTAAGGCTCTGCTTCTAACTTGGGCCCAAATTGTAAAATGGTCTTATCTATTGGCGATTTCGTTCCAATTCACATTCCAAGTAATATTCTGCATGCTAATTACATTGCCGGTTGCCAAATTGCATTATCTCTTATAGTTTCCGAGATATGGACTATCGATAATTTACACCTTAGGCTCTGCTTCTAACTTGGGCCCAAATTGTAAAATGGTCTTATCTATTGGCGATTTCGTTCCAATTCACATTCCAAGTAATATTCGGCATGCTAATTACATTGCCGGTTGCCAAATTGCATTATCTCTTATAGTTTCCGAGATATGGACTATCGATAATTTACACCTTAGGCTCTGCTTCTAACTTGGGCCCAAATTGTAAAATGGTCTTATCTATTGGCGATTTCGTTCCAATTCACACTCCAAGTAATATTCGGCATGCTAATTACATTGCCGGTTGCGAAATTGCATTATCTCTTATAGTTTCCGAGATATGGACTATCAATAATTTACACCTTAGGCTCTGCTTCTAACTTGTTCCCAAATTGTAAAATGGTCTTATCTATTGGCGATTTCGTTCCAATTCACATTCCAAGTAATATTCGGCATGCTAATTACATTGCCGGTTGCCAAATTGCATTATCTCTTATAGTTTCCGAGATATGGACTATCGATAATTTACACCTTAGGCTCTGCTTCTAACTTGGGCCCAAATTGTAAAATGGTCTTATCTATTGGCGATTTCGTTCCAATTCACATTCCAAGTAATATTCGGCATGCTAATTACATTGCCGGTTGCCAAATTGCATTATCTCTTATAGTTTCCGAGATATGGACTATCGATAATTTACACCTTAGGCTCTGCTTCTAACTTGGGCCCAAATTGTAAAATGGTCTTCTCTATTGGCGATTTCGTTCCAATTCACATTCCAAGTAATATTCGGCATGCTAATTACATTGCCGGTTGCCAAATTGCATTATCTCTTATAGTTTCCGAGATATGGACTATCGATAATTTACACCTTAGGCTCTGCTTCTAACTTGGGCCCAAATTGTAAAATGGTCTTATCTATTGGCGATTTCGTTCCAATTCACATTCCAAGTAATATTCGGCATGCTAATTACATTGCCGGTTGCCAAATTGCATTATCTCTTATAGTTTCCGAGATATGGACTATCGATAATTTACACCTTAGGCTCTGCTTCTAACTTGGGCCCAAACTGTAACATGGTCTTATCTATTGGCGATTTCGTTCCAATTCACACTCCAAGTAGTATTCGACATGCTAATTACATTGCCGGTTGCCAAATTGCATTATCTCTTATAGTTTCCGAGATATGGACTATCGATAATTTACACCTTAGGCTCTGCTTCTAACTTGGGCCCAAATTGTAAAATGGTCTTATCTATTGGCGATTTCGTTCCAATTCACATTCCAAGTAATATTCGGCATGCTAATTACATTGCCAGTTGCCAAATTGCATTATCTCTTATAGTTTCCGAGATATGGACTATCGATAATTTACACCTTAGGCTCTGCTTCTAACTTGGGCCCAAACTGTAACATGGTCTTATCTATTGGCGATTTCGTTCCAATTCACACTCCAAGTAGTATTCGGCATGCTAATTACATTGCCGGTTGCCAAATTGCATTATCTCTTATAGTTTCCGAGATATGGACTATCGATAATTTACACCTTAGGCTCTGCTTCTAACTTGGGCCCAAATTGTAAAATGGTCTTATCTATTGGCGATTTCGTTCCAATTCACATTCCAAGTAATATTCGGCATGCTAATTACATTGCCGGTTGCCAAATTGCATTATCTCTTATAGTTTCCGAGATATGGACTATCGATAATTTACACCTTAGGCTCTGCTTCTAACTTGGGCCCAAATTGTAAAATGGTCTTATCTATTGGCGATTTCGTTCCAATTCACATTCCAAGTAATATTCGGCATGCTAATTACATTGCCGGTTGCCAAATTGCATTATCTCTTATAGTTTCCGAGATATGGACTATCGATAATTTACACCTTAGGCTCTGCTTCTAACTTGGGCCCAAATTGTAAAATGGCCTTCTCTATTGGCGATTTCGTTCCAATTCACATTCCAAGTAATATTCGGCATGCTAATTACATTGCCGGTTGCCAAATTGCATTATCTCTTATAGTTTCCGAGATATGGACTATCGATAATTTACACCTTAGGCTCTGCTTCTAACTTGGGCCCAAATTGTAAAATGGTCTTATCTATTGGCGATTTCGTTCCAATTCACATTCCAAGTAATATTCGGCATGCTAATTACATTGCCGGTTGCCAAATTGCATTATCTCTTATAGTTTCCGAGATATGGACTATCGATAATTTACACCTTAGGCTCTGCTTCTAACTTGGGCCCAAACTGTAACATGGTCTTATCTATTGGCGATTTCGTTCCAATTCACACTCCAAGTAGTATTCGGCATGCTAATTACATTGCCGGTTGCCAAATTGCATTATCTCTTATAGTTTCCGAGATATGGACTATCGATAATTTACACCTTAGGCTCTGCTTCTAACTTGGGCCCAAATTGTAAAATGGTCTTATCTATTGGCGATTTCGTTCCAATTCACATTCCAAGTAATATTCGGCATGCTAATTACATTGCCAGTTGCCAAATTGCATTATCTCTTATAGTTTCCGAGATATGGACTATGGATAATTTACACCTTAGGCTCTGCTTCTAACTTGGGCCAAAATTGTAAAATGGTCTTATCTATTGGCGATTTCGTTCCAATTCACATTCCAAGTAATATTCGGCATGCTAATTACATTGCCGGTTGCCAAATTGCATTATCTCTTATAGTTTCCGAGATATGGACTATCGATAATTTACACCTGCTTCTAACTTGGGCCCAAATTGTAATATGGTCTTATCTATTGGCGATTTCGTTCCAATTCACATTCCAAGTAATATTCGGCATGCTAATTACATTGCTGGTTGCCAAATTGCATTATCTCTTATAGTTTCCGAGATATGGACTATCGATAATTTACACCTTAGGCTCTGCTTCTAACTTGGGCCCAAATTGTAAAATGGTCTTATCTATTGGCGATTTCGTTCCAATTCACATTCCAAGTAATATTTGGCATGCTAATTACATTGCCGGTTGCCAAATTGCATTATCTCTTATAGTTTCCGAGATATGGACTATCGATAATTTACACCTTAGGCTCTGCTTCTAACTTGGGCCCAAATTGTAAAATGGTCTTATCTATTGGCGATTTCGTTCCAATTCACATTCCAAGTAATATTCGGCATGCTAATTACATTGCCGGTTGCCAAATTGCATTATCTCTTATAGTTTCCGAGATATGGACTATCGATAATTTACACCTTAGGCTCTGCTTCTAACTTGGGCCCAAATTGTAAAATGGTCTTATCTATTGGCGATTTCGTTCCAATTCACATTCCAAGTAATATTCGGCATGCTAATTACATTGCCGGTTGCCAAATTGCATTATCTCTTATAGTTTCCGAGATATGGACTATCGATAATTTACACCTTAGGCTCTGCTTCTAACTTGGGCCCAAATTGTAAAATGGTCTTATCTATTGGCGATTTCGTTCCAATTCACACTCCAAGTAATATTCGGCATGCTAATTACATTGCCGGTTGCGAAATTGCATTATCTCTTATAGTTTCCGAGATATGGACTATCAATAATTTACACCTTAGGCTCTGCTTCTAACTTGGTCCCAAATTGTAAAATGGTCTTATCTATTGGCGATTTCGTTCCAATTCACATTCCAAGTAATATTCGGCATGCTAATTACATTGCCGGTTGCCAAATTGCATTATCTCTTATAGTTTCCGAGATATGGACTATGGATAATTTACACCTTAGGCTCTGCTTCTAACTTGGGACCAAATTGTAAAATGGTCTTATCTATTGGCGATTTCGTTCCAATTCACATTCCAAGTAATATTCGGCATGCTAATTACATTGCCGGTTGCCAAATTGCATTATCTCTTATAGTTTCCGAGATATGGACTATCGATAATTTACACCTTAGGCTCTGCTTCTAACTTGGGCCCAAATTGTAAAATGGTCTTATCTATTGGCGATTTCGTTCCAATTCACATTCCAAGTAATATTCGGCATGCTAATTACGTTGCCGGCTGCCAAATTGCATTATCTCTTATAGTTTCCGAGATATGGACTATCGATAATTTACACCTTAGGCTCTGCTTCTAACTTGGGCCCAAATTGTAAAATGGTCTTATCTATTGGCGATTTCGTTCCAATTCACATTCCAAGTAATATTCGGCATGCTAATTACATTGCCGGTTGCCAAATTGCATTATCTCTTATAGTTTCCGAGATATGGACTATCGATAATTTACACCTTAGGCTCTGCTTCTAACTTGGGCCCAAATTGTAAAATGGTCTTATCTATTGGCGATTTCGTTCCAATTCACATTCCAAGTAGTATTCGGCATGCTAATTACATTGCCGGTTGCCAAATTGCATTATCTCTTATAGTTTCCGAGATATGGACTATCGATAATTTACACCTTAGGCTCTGCTTCTAACTTGGGCCCAAATTGTAAAATGGCCTTATCTATTGGCGATTTCGTTCCAATTCACATTCCAAGTAATATTCGGCATGCTAATTACATTGCCAGTTGCCAAATTGCATTATCTCTTATAGTTTCCGAGATATGGACTATGGATAATTTACACCTTATGCTCTGCTTCTAACTTGGGCCCAAATTGTAAAATGGTCTTATCTATTGGCGATTTCGTTCCAATTCACATTCCAAGTAATATTCGGCATGTTAATTAAATTGCCGGTTGCCAAATTGCATTATCTCTTATAGTTTCCGAGATATGGACTATCGATAATTTACACCTTAGGCTCTGCTTCTAACTTGGGCCCAAATTGTAAAATCGTCTTATCTATTGGCGATTTCGTTCCAATTCACATTCCAAGTAATATTCGGCATGCTAATTACATTTCCGGTTGCCAAATTGCATTATCTCTTATAGTTTCCGAGATTTGGACTATCGATAATTTACACCTTAGGCTCTGCTTCTAACTTGGGCCCAAATTGTAAAATGGTCTTATCTATTGGCGATTTCGTTCCAATTCACATTCCAAGTAATATTCGGCATGCTAATTACATTGCCGGTTGCCAAATTGAATTATCTCCTATAGTTTCCGAGATATGGACTATCGATAATTTACACCTTAGGCTCTGCTTCTAACTTGGGCCCAAATTGTAAAATGGTCTTATCTATTGGCGATTTCGTTCCAATTCACATTCCAAGTAATATTCGGCATGCTAATTACATTGCCGGTTGCCAAATTGAATTATCTCCTATAGTTTCCGAGATATGGACTATCGATAATTTACACCTTAGGCTCTGCTTCTAACTTGGGCCCAAATTGTAAAATGGTCTTACCTATTGGCGATTTCGTTCCAATTCACATTCCAAGTAATATTCGGCATGATAATTACATTGCCGGTGGCCAAGTTGCATTATCTCTTATAGTTTCCGAGATATGGACTATCGATAATTTACACCTTAGGCTCTGCTTCTAACTTGGGCCCAAATTGTAAAATGGACTTATCTATTGGCGATTTCGTTCCAATTCACATTCCAGGTAGTTTTCGGCATGCTAATTACATTGCCGGTTGCCAAATTGCATTATCTCTTATAGTTTCCGAGATATGGACTATCGATAATTTACACCTTAGGCTCTGCTTCTAACTTGGGCCCAAATTGTAAAATGGTCTTATCTATTGGCGATTTCGTTCCAATTCACATTCCAAGTAATATTCGGCATGCTAATTACATTGCCGGTTGCCAAATTGAATTATCTCCTATAGTTTCCGAGATATGGACTATCGATAATTTACACCTTAGGCTCTGCTTCTAACTTGGGCCCAAATGGTAAAATGGTCTTACCTATTGGCGATTTCGTTCCAATTCACATTCCAAGTAATATTCGGCATGCTAATTACATTGCCGGTGGCCAAGTTGCATTATCTCTTATAGTTTCCGAGATATGGACTATCGATAATTTACACCTTAGGCTCTGCTTCTAACTTGGGCCCAAATTGTAAAATGGTCTTATCTATTGCCGATTTCGTTCCAATTCACATTCCAAGTAATATTCGGCATGCTAATTACATTGCCGGTTGCCGAATTGCATTATCTCTTATAGTTTCCGAGATATGGACTATCGATAATTTACACCTTAGGCTCTGCTTCTAACTTGGGCCCAAATTGTAAAATGGTCTTATCTAATGGCGATTTCATTCCAATTCACATTCCAAGTAATATTCGGCATGCTAATTACATTGCCGGTTGCCAAATTGCATTATCTCTTATAGTTTCCGAGATATGGACTATCGATAATTTACACCTTAGGCTCTGCTTCTAACTTGGGCCCAAATTGTAAAATGGTCTTATCTATTGGCGATTTCGCTCCAATTCACATTCCAAGTAATATTCGGCATGCTAATTACATTGCCGGTTGCCAAATTGCATTATCTCTTATAGTTTCCGAGATATGGACTATCGATAATTTACACCTTAGGCTCTGCTTCTAACTTGGGCCCAAATTGTAAAATCGTCTTATCTATTGGCGATTTCGTTCCAATTCACATTCCAAGTAATATTCGGCATGCTAATTACATTGCCGGTTGCCAAATTGCATTATCTCTTATAGTTTCCGAGATATGGACTATCGATAATTTACACCTTAGGCTCTGCTTCTAACTTGGGCCCAAATTGTAAAATGGTCTTATCTATTGGCGATTTCGTTCCAATTCACATTCCAAGTAGTATTCGGCATGCTAATTACATTGCCGGTTGCCAAATTGCATTATCTCTTATAGTTTCCGAGATATGGACTATCGATAATTTACACCTTAGGCTCTGCTTCTAACTTGGGCCCAAATTGTAAAATGATCTTATCTATTGGCGATTTCGTTCCAATTCACATTCCAAGTAATATTCGGCATGCTAATTACATTGCCGGTTGCCAAATTGCATTATCTCTTATAGTTTCCGAGATATGGACTATCGATAATTTACACCTTAGGCTCTGCTTCTAACTTGGGCCCAAACTGTAACATGGTCTTATCTATTGGCGATTTCGTTCCAATTCACACTCCAAGTAGTATTCGGCATGCTAATTACATTGCCGGTTGCCAAATTGCATTATCTCTTATAGTTTCCGAGATATGGACTATCGATAATTTACACCTTAGGCTCTGCTTCTAACTTGGGCCCAAATTGTAAAATGGTCTTATCTATTGGCGATTTCGTTCCAATTCACATTCCAAGTAATATTCGGCATGCTAATTACATTGCCGGTTGCCAAATTGCATTATCTCTTATAGTTTCCGAGATATGGACTATCGATAATTTACACCTTAGGCTCTGCTTCTAACTTGGGCCCAAATTGTAAAATCGTCTTATCTATTGGCGATTTCGTTCCAATTCACATTCCAAGTAATATTCGGCATGCTAATTACATTGCCGGTTGCCAAATTGCATTATCTCTTATAGTTTCCGAGATATGGACTATCGATAATTTACACCTTAGGCTCTGCTTCTAACTTGGGCCCAAATTGTAAAATGGTCTTATCTATTGGCGATTTCGTTCCAATTCACATTCCAAGTAGTATTCGGCATGCTAATTACATTGCCGGTTGCCAAATTGCATTATCTCTTATAGTTTCCGAGATATGGACTATCGATAATTTACACCTTAGGCTCTGCTTCTAACTTGGGCCCAAATTGTAAAATGGTCTTATCTATTGGCGATTTCGTTCCAATTCACATTCCAAGTAATATTCGGCATGCTAATTACATTGCCGGTTGCCAAATTGCATTATCTCTTATAGTTTCCGAGATATGGACTATCGATAATTTACACCTTAGGCTCTGCTTCTAACTTGGGCCCAAACTGTAACATGGTCTTATCTATTGGCGATTTCGTTCCAATTCACACTCCAAGTAGTATTCGGCATGCTAATTACATTGCCGGTTGCCAAATTGCATTATCTCTTATAGTTTCCGAGATATGGACTATCGATAATTTACACCTTAGGCTCTGCTTCTAACTTGGGCCCAAATTGTAAAATGGTCTTATCTATTGGCGATTTCGTTCCAATTCACATTCCAAGTAATATTCGGCATGCTAATTACATTGCCAGTTGCCAAATTGCATTATCTCTTATAGTTTCCGAGATATGGACTATGGATAATTTACACCTTAGGCTCTGCTTCTAACTTGGGCCAAAATTGTAAAATGGTCTTATCTATTGGCGATTTCGTTCCAATTCACATTCCAAGTAATATTCGGCATGCTAATTACATTGCCGGTTGCCAAATTGCCTTATCTCTTATAGTTTCCGAGATATGGACTATCGATAATTTACACCTGCTTCTAACTTGGGCCCAAATTGTAATATGGTCTTATCTATTGGCGATTTCGTTCCAATTCACATTCCAAGTAATATTCGGCATGCTAATTACATTGCTGGTTGCCAAATTGCATTATCTCTTATAGTTTCCGAGATATGGACTATGGATAATTTACACCTTAGGCTCTGCTTCTAACTTGGGCCAAAATTGTAAAATGGTCTTATCTATTGGCGATTTCGTTCCAATTCACATTCCAGGTAGTTTTCGGCATGCTAATTACATTGCCGGTTGCCAAATTGCATTATCTCTTATAGTTTCCGAGATATGGACTATCGATAATTTACACCTTAGGCTCTGCTTCTAACTTGGGCCCAAATTGTAAAATGGTCTTATCTATTGGCGATTTCGTTCCAATTCACATTCCAAGTAATATTCGGCATGCTAATTACATTGCCGGTTGCCAAATTGAATTATCTCCTATAGTTTCCGAGATATGGACTATCGATAATTTACACCTTAGGCTCTGCTTCTAACTTGGGCCCAAATGGTAAAATGGTCTTACCTATTGGCGATTTCGTTCCAATTCACATTCCAAGTAATATTCGGCATGCTAATTACATTGCCGGTGGCCAAGTTGCATTATCTCTTATAGTTTCCGAGATATGGACTATCGATAATTTACACCTTAGGCTCTGCTTCTAACTTGGGCCCAAATTGTAAAATGGTCTTATCTATTGCCGATTTCGTTCCAATTCACATTCCAAGTAATATTCGGCATGCTAATTACATTGCCGGTTGCCGAATTGCATTATCTCTTATAGTTTCCGAGATATGGACTATCGATAATTTACACCTTAGGCTCTGCTTCTAACTTGGGCCCAAATTGTAAAATGGTCTTATCTAATGGCGATTTCATTCCAATTCACATTCCAAGTAATATTCGGCATGCTAATTACATTGCCGGTTGCCAAATTGCATTATCTCTTATAGTTTCCGAGATATGGACTATCGATAATTTACACCTTAGGCTCTGCTTCTAACTTGGGCCCAAATTGTAAAATGGTCTTATCTATTGGCGATTTCGTTCCAATTCACATTCCAAGTAGTATTCGGCATGCTAATTACATTGCCGGTTGCCAAATTGCATTATCTCTTATAGTTTCCGAGATATGGACTATCGATAATTTACACCTTAGGCTCTGCTTCTAACTTGGGCCCAAATTGTAAAATGATCTTATCTATTGGCGATTTCGTTCCAATTCACATTCCAAGTAATATTCGGCATGCTAATTACATTGCCGGTTGCCAAATTGCATTATCTCTTATAGTTTCCGAGATATGGACTATCGATAATTTACACCTTAGGCTCTGCTTCTAACTTGGGCCCAAACTGTAACATGGTCTTATCTATTGGCGATTTCGTTCCAATTCACACTCCAAGTAGTATTCGGCATGCTAATTACATTGCCGGTTGCCAAATTGCATTATCTCTTATAGTTTCCGAGATATGGACTATCGATAATTTACACCTTAGGCTCTGCTTCTAACTTGGGCCCAAATTGTAAAATGGTCTTATCTATTGGCGATTTCGTTCCAATTCACATTCCAAGTAATATTCGGCATGCTAATTACATTGCCGGTTGCCAAATTGCATTATCTCTTATAGTTTCCGAGATATGGACTATCGATAATTTACACCTTAGGCTCTGCTTCTAACTTGGGCCCAAATTGTAAAATCGTCTTATCTATTGGCGATTTCGTTCCAATTCACATTCCAAGTAATATTCGGCATGCTAATTACATTGCCGGTTGCCAAATTGCATTATCTCTTATAGTTTCCGAGATATGGACTATCGATAATTTACACCTTAGGCTCTGCTTCTAACTTGGGCCCAAATTGTAAAATGGTCTTATCTATTGGCGATTTCGTTCCAATTCACATTCCAAGTAGTATTCGGCATGCTAATTACATTGCCGGTTGCCAAATTGCATTATCTCTTATAGTTTCCGAGATATGGACTATCGATAATTTACACCTTAGGCTCTGCTTCTAACTTGGGCCCAAATTGTAAAATGGTCTTATCTATTGGCGATTTCGTTCCAATTCACATTCCAAGTAATATTCGGCATGCTAATTACATTGCCGGTTGCCAAATTGCATTATCTCTTATAGTTTCCGAGATATGGACTATCGATAATTTACACCTTAGGCTCTGCTTCTAACTTGGGCCCAAACTGTAACATGGTCTTATCTATTGGCGATTTCGTTCCAATTCACACTCCAAGTAGTATTCGGCATGCTAATTACATTGCCGGTTGCCAAATTGCATTATCTCTTATAGTTTCCGAGATATGGACTATCGATAATTTACACCTTAGGCTCTGCTTCTAACTTGGGCCCAAATTGTAAAATGGTCTTATCTATTGGCGATTTCGTTCCAATTCACATTCCAAGTAATATTCGGCATGCTAATTACATTGCCAGTTGCCAAATTGCATTATCTCTTATAGTTTCCGAGATTTGGACTATGGATAATTTACACCTTAGGCTCTGCTTCTAACTTGGGCCAAAATTGTAAAATGGTCTTATCTATTGGCGATTTCGTTCCAATTCACATTCCAAGTAATATTCGGCATGCTAATTACATTGCCGGTTGCCAAATTGCCTTATCTCTTATAGTTTCCGAGATATGGACTATCGATAATTTACACCTGCTTCTAACTTGGGCCCAAATTGTAATATGGTCTTATCTATTGGCGATTTCGTTCCAATTCACATTCCAAGTAATATTCGGCATGCTAATTACATTGCTGGTTGCCAAATTGCATTATCTCTTATAGTTTCCGAGATATGGACTATGGATAATTTACACCTTAGGCTCTGCTTCTAACTTGGGCCAAAATTGTAAAATGGTCTTATCTATTGGCGATTTCGTTCCAATTCACATTCCAAGTAATATTCGGCATGCTAATTACATTGCCGGTTGCCAAATTGCCTTATCTCTTATAGTTTCCGAGATATGGACTATCGATAATTTACACCTGCTTCTAACTTGGGCCCAAATTGTAATATGGTCTTATCTATTGGCGATTTCGTTCCAATTCACATTCCAAGTAATATTCGGCATGCTAATTACATTGCTGGTTGCCAAATTGCATTATCTCTTATAGTTTCCGAGATATGGACTATCGATAATTTACACCTTAGGCTCTGCTTCTAACTTGGGCCCAAATTGTAAAATGGTCTTATCTATTGGCGATTTCGTTCCAATTCACATTCCAAGTAATATTTGGCATGCTAATTACATTGCCGGTTGCCAAATTGCATTATCTCTTATAGTTTCCGAGATATGGACTATCGATAATTTACACCTAAGGCTCTGCTTCTAACTTGGGCCCAAATTGTAAAATGGTCTTATCTATTGGCGATTTCGTTCCAATTCACATTCCAAGTAATATTCTGCATGCTAATTACATTGCCGGTTGCCAAATTGCATTATCTCTTATAGTTTCCGAGATATGGACTATCGATAATTTACACCTTAGGCTCTGCTTCTAACTTGGGCCCAAATTGTAAAATGGTCTTATCTATTGGCGATTTCGTTCCAATTCACATTCCAAGTAATATTCGGCATGCTAATTACATTGCCGGTTGCCAAATTGCATTATCTCTTATAGTTTCCGAGATATGGACTATCGATAATTTACACCTTAGGCTCTGCTTCTAACTTGGGCCCAAATTGTAAAATGGTCTTATCTATTGGCGATTTCGTTCCAATTCACACTCCAAGTAATATTCGGCATGCTAATTACATTGCCGGTTGCGAAATTGCATTATCTCTTATAGTTTCCGAGATATGGACTATCAATAATTTACACCTTAGGCTCTGCTTCTAACTTGTTCCCAAATTGTAAAATGGTCTTATCTATTGGCGATTTCGTTCCAATTCACATTCCAAGTAATATTCGGCATGCTAATTACATTGCCGGTTGCCAAATTGCATTATCTCTTATAGTTTCCGAGATATGGACTATGGATAATTTACACCTTAGGCTCTGCTTCTAACTTGGGCCCAAATTGTAAAATGGTCTTATCTATTGGCGATTTCGTTCCAATTCACATTCCAAGTAATATTCGGCATGCTAATTACATTGCCGGTTGCCAAATTGCATTATCTCTTATAGTTTCCGAGATATGGACTATCGATAATTTACACCTTAGGCTCTGCTTCTAACTTGGGCCCAAATTGTAAAATGGTCTTATCTATTGGCGATTTCGTTCCAATTCACATTCCAAGTAATATTCGGCATGCTAATTACATTGCCGGTTGCCAAATTGCATTATCTCTTATAGTTTCCGAGATATGGACTATCGATAATTTACACCTTAGGCTCTGCTTCTAACTTGGGCCCAAATTGTAAAATGGTCTTCTCTATTGGCGATTTCGTTCCAATTCACATTCCAAGTAATATTCGGCATGCTAATTACATTGCCGGTTGCCAAATTGCATTATCTCTTATAGTTTCCGAGATATGGACTATCGATAATTTACACCTTAGGCTCTGCTTCTAACTTGGGCCCAAATTGTAAAATGGTCTTATCTATTGGCGATTTCGTTCCAATTCACATTCCAAGTAATATTCGGCATGCTAATTACATTGCCGGTTGCCAAATTGCATTATCTCTTATAGTTTCCGAGATATGGACTATCGATAATTTACACCTTAGGCTCTGCTTCTAACTAGGGCCCAAACTGTAACATGGTCTTATCTATTGGCGATTTCGTTCCAATTCACACTCCAAGTAGTATTCGGCATGCTAATTACATTGCCGGTTGCCAAATTGCATTATCTCTTATAGTTTCCGAGATATGGACTATCGATAATTTACACCTTAGGCTCTGCTTCTAACTTGGGCCCAAATTGTAAAATGGTCTTATCTATTGGCGATTTCGTTCCAATTCACATTCCAAGTAATATTCGGCATGCTAATTACATTGCCAGTTGCCAAATTGCATTATCTCTTATAGTTTCCGAGATATGGACTATGGATAATTTACACCTTAGGCTCTGCTTCTAACTTGGGCCAAAATTGTAAAATGGTCTTATCTATTGGCGATTTCGTTCCAATTCACATTCCAAGTAATATTCGGCATGCTAATTACATTGCCGGTTGCCAAATTGCATTATCTCTTATAGTTTCCGAGATATGGACTATCGATAATTTACACCTTAGGCTCTGCTTCTAACTTGGGCCCAAACTGTAACATGGTCTTATCTATTGGCGATTTCGTTCCAATTCACACTCCAAGTAGTATTCGGCATGCTAATTACATTGCCGGTTGCCAAATTGCATTATCTCTTATAGTTTCCGAGATATGGACTATCGATAATTTACACCTTAGGCTCTGCTTCTAACTTGGGCCCAAATTGTAATATGGTCTTATCTATTGGCGATTTCGTTCCAATTCACATTCCAAGTAATATTCGGCATGCTAATTACATTGCCGGTTGCCAAATTGCATTATCTCTTATAGTTTCCGAGATATGGACTATCGATTATTTACACCTTAGGCTCTGCTTCTAACTTGGGCCCAAATTGTAAAATGGTCTTATCTATTGGCGATTTCGTTCCAATTCACATTCCAAGTAATATTTGGCATGCTAATTACATTGCCGGTTGCCAAATTGCATTATCTCTTATAGTCTCCGAGATATGGACTATCGATAATTTACACCTAAGGCTCTGCTTCTAACTTGGGCCCAAATTGTAAAATGGTCTTATCTATTGGCGATTTCGTTCCAATTCACATTCCAAGTAATATTCTGCATGCTAATTACATTGCCGGTTGCCAAATTGCATTATCTCTTATAGTTTCCGAGATATTGACTATCGATAATTTACACCTTAGGCTCTGCTTCTAACTTGGGCCCAAATTGTAAAATGGTCTTATCTATTGGCGATTTCGTTCCAATTCACATTCCAAGTAATATTCGGCATGCTAATTACATTGCCGGTTGCCAAATTGCATTATCTCTTATAGTTTCCGAGATATGGACTATCGATAATTTACACCTTAGGCTCTGCTTCTAACTTGGGCCCAAATTGTAAAATGGTCTTATCTATTGGCGATTTCGTTCCAATTCACATTCCAAGTAATATTCGGCATGCTAATTACATTGCCGGTTGCCAAATTGCATTATCTCTTATAGTTTCCGAGATATGGACTATCGATAATTTACACCTTAGGCTCTGCTTCTAACTTGGGCCCAAATTGTAAAATGGTCTTATCTATTGGCGATTTCGTTCCAATTCACATTCCAAGTAATATTCGGCATGCTAATTACATTGCCGGTTGCCAAATTGCATTATCTCTTATAGTTTCCGAGATATGGACTATCGATAATTTACACCTTAGGCTCTGCTTCTAACTTGGGCCCAAATTGTAAAATGGTCTTCTCTATTGGCGATTTCGTTCCAATTTACATTCCAAGTAATATTCGGCATGCTAATTACATTGCCGGTTGCCAAATTGCATTATCTCTTATAGTTTCCGAGATATGGACTATCGATAATTTACACCTTAGGCTCTGCTTCTAACTTGGGCCCAAACTGTAACATGGTCTTATCTATTGGCGATTTCGTTCCAATTCACACTCCAAGTAGTATTCGGCATGCTAATTACATTGCCGGTTGCCAAATTGCATTATCTCTTATAGTTTCCGAGATATGGACTATCGATAATTTACACCTTAGGCTCTGCTTCTAACTTGGGCCCAAATTGTAAAATGGTCTTATCTATTGGCGATTTCGTTCCAATTCACATTCCAAGTAATATTCGGCATGCTAATTACATTGCCAGTTGCCAAATTGCATTATCTCTTATAGTTTCCGAGATATGGACTATGGATAATTTACACCTTAGGCTCTGCTTCTAACTTGGGCCAAAATTGTAAAATGGTCTTATCTATTGGCGATTTCGTTCCAATTCACATTCCAAGTAATATTCGGCATGCTAATTACATTGCCGGTTGCCAAATTGCATTATCTCTTATAGTTTCCGAGATATGGACTATCGATAATTTACACCTTAGGCTCTGCTTCTAACTTGGGCCCAAACTGTAACATGGTCTTATCTATTGGCGATTTCGTTCCAATTCACACTCCAAGTAGTATTCGGCATGCTAATTACATTGCCGGTTGCCAAATTGCATTATCTCTTATAGTTTCCGAGATATGGACTATCGATAATTTACACCTTAGGCTCTGCTTCTAACTTGGGCCCAAATTGTAAAATGGTCTTATCTATTGGCGATTTCGTTCCAATTCACATTCCAAGTAATATTCGGATGCTAATTACATTGCCGGTTGCCAAATTGCATTATCTCTTATAGTTTCCGAGATATGGACTATCGATAATTTACACCTTAGGCTCTGCTTCTAACTTGGGCCCAAATTGTAAAATGGTCTTATCTATTGGCGATTTCGTTCCAATTCACATTCCAAGTAATATTCGGCATGCTAATTACATTGCCGGTTGCCAAATTGCATTATCTCTTATAGTTTCCGAGATATGGACTATCGATAATTTACACCTTAGGCTCTGCTTCTAACTTGGGCCCAAATTGTAAAATGGCCTTCTCTATTGGCGATTTCGTTCCAATTCACATTCCAAGTAATATTCGGCATGCTAATTACATTGCCGGTTGCCAAATTGCATTATCTCTTATAGTTTCCGAGATATGGACTATCGATAATTTACACCTTAGGCTCTGCTTCTAACTTGGGCCCAAATTGTAAAATGGTCTTATCTATTGGCGATTTCGTTCCAATTCACATTCCAAGTAATATTCGGCATGCTAATTACATTGCCGGTTGCCGAATTGCATTATCTCTTATAGTTTCCGAGATATGGACTATCGATAATTTACACCTTAGGCTCTGCTTCTAACTTGGGCCCAAACTGTAACATGGTCTTATCTATTGGCGATTTCGTTCCAATTCACACTCCAAGTAGTATTCGGCATGCTAATTACATTGCCGGTTGCCAAATTGCATTATCTCTTATAGTTTCCGAGATATGGACTATCGATAATTTACACCTTAGGCTCTGCTTCTAACTTGGGCCCAAATTGTAAAATGGTCTTATCTATTGGCGATTTCGTTCCAATTCACATTCCAAGTAATATTCGGCATGCTAATTACATTGCCGGTTGCCAAATTGCATTATCTCTTATAGTTTCCGAGATATGGACTATCGATAATTTACACCTTAGGCTCTGCTTCTAACTTGGGCCCAAACTGTAACATGGTCTTATCTATTGGCGATTTCGTTCCAATTCACACTCCAAGTAGTATTCGGCATGCTAATTACATTGCCGGTTGCCAAATTGCATTATCTCTTATAGTTTCCGAGATATGGACTATCGATAATTTACACCTTAGGCTCTGCTTCTAACTTGGGCCCAAATTGTAAAATGGTCTTATCTATTGGCGATTTCGTTCCAATTCACATTCCAAGTAATATTCGGCATGCTAATTACATTGCCAGTTGCCAAATTGCATTATCTCTTATAGTTTCCGAGATATGGACTATGGATAATTTACACCTTAGGCTCTGCTTCTAACTTGGGCCAAAATTGTAAAATGGTCTTATCTATTGGCGATTTCGTTCCAATTCACATTCCAAGTAATATTCGGCATGCTAATTACATTGCCGGTTGCCAAATTGCCTTATCTCTTATAGTTTCCGAGATATGGACTATCGATAATTTACACCTGCTTCTAACTTGGGCCCAAATTGTAATATGGTCTTATCTATTGGCGATTTCGTTCCAATTCACATTCCAAGTAATATTCGGCATGCTAATTACATTGCCGGTTGCCAAATTGCATTATCTCTTATAGTTTCCGAGATATGGACTATCGATTATTTACACCTTAGGCTCTGCTTCTAACTTGGGCCCAAATTGTAAAATGGTCTTATCTATTGGCGATTTCGTTCCAATTCACATTCCAAGTAATATTCGGCATGCTAATTACATTGCCAGTTGCCAAATTGCATTATCTCTTATAGTTTCCGAGATATGGACTATGGATAATTTACACCTTAGGCTCTGCTTCTAACTTGGGCCAAAATTGTAAAATGGTCTTATCTATTGGCGATTTCGTTCCAATTCACATTCCAAGTAATATTCGGCATGCTAATTACATTGCCGGTTGCCAAATTGCATTATCTCTTATAGTTTCCGAGATATGGACTATCGATAATTTACACCTTAGGCTCTGCTTCTAACTTGGGCCCAAACTGTAACATGGTCTTATCTATTGGCGATTTCGTTCCAATTCACACTCCAAGTAGTATTCGGCATGCTAATTACATTGCCGGTTGCCAAATTGCATTATCTCTTATAGTTTCCGAGATATGGACTATCGATAATTTACACCTTAGGCTCTGCTTCTAACTTGGGCCCAAATTGTAAAATGGTCTTATCTATTGGCGATTTCGTTCCAATTCACATTCCAAGTAATATTCGGCATGCTAATTACATTGCCGGTTGCCAAATTGCATTATCTCTTATAGTTTCCGAGATATGGACTATCGATAATTTACACCTTAGGCTCTGCTTCTAACTTGGGCCCAAATTGTAAAATGGTCTTATCTATTGGCGATTTCGTTCCAATTCACATTCCAAGTAATATTCGGCATGCTAATTACATTGCCGGTTGCCAAATTGCATTATCTCTTATAGTTTCCGAGATATGGACTATCGATAATTTACACCTTAGGCTCTGCTTCTAACTTGGGCCCAAATTGTAAAATGGCCTTCTCTATTGGCGATTTCGTTCCAATTCACATTCCAAGTAATATTCGGCATGCTAATTACATTGCCGGTTGCCAAATTGCATTATCTCTTATAGTTTCCGAGATATGGACTATCGATAATTTACACCTTAAGCTCTGCTTCTAACTTGGGCCCAAATTGTAAAATGGTCTTATCTATTGGCGATTTCGTTCCAATTCACATTCCAAGTAATATTCGGCATGCTAATTACATTGCCGGTTGCCAAATTGCATTATCTCTTATAGTTTCCGAGATATGGACTATCGATAATTTACACCTTAGGCTCTGCTTCTAACTTGGGCCCAAACTGTAACATGGTCTTATCTATTGGCGATTTCGTTCCAATTCACACTCCAAGTAGTATTCGGCATGCTAATTACATTGCCGGTTGCCAAATTGCATTATCTCTTATAGTTTCCGAGATATGGACTATCGATAATTTACACCTTAGGCTCTGCTTCTAACTTGGGCCCAAATTGTAAAATGGTCTTATCTATTGGCGATTTCGTTCCAATTCACATTCCAAGTAATATTCGGCATGCTAATTACATTGCCAGTTGCCAAATTGCATTATCTCTTATAGTTTCCGAGATATGGACTATGGATAATTTACACCTTAGGCTCTGCTTCTAACTTGGGCCAAAATTGTAAAATGGTCTTATCTATTGGCGATTTCGTTCCAATTCACATTCCAAGTAATATTCGGCATGCTAATTACATTGCCGGTTGCCAAATTGCCTTATCTCTTATAGTTTCCGAGATATGGACTATCGATAATTTACACCTGCCTCTAACTTGGGCCCAAATTGTAATATGGTCTTATCTATTGGCGATTTCGTTCCAATTCACATTCCAAGTAATATTCGGCATGCTAATTACATTGCTGGTTGCCAAATTGCATTATCTCTTATAGTTTCCGAGATATGGACTATCGATAATTTACACCTTAGGCTCTGCTTCTAACTTGGGCCCAAATTGTAAAATGGTCTTATCTATTGGCGATTTCGTTCCAATTCACATTCCAAGTAATATTTGGCATGCTAATTACATTGCCGGTTGCCAAATTGCATTATCTCTTATAGTTTCCGAGATATGGACTATCGATAATTTACACCTAAGGCTCTGCTTCTAACTTGGGCCCAAATTGTAAAATGGTCTTATCTATTGGCGATTTCGTTCCAATTCACATTCCAAGTAATATTCTGCATGCTAATTACATTGCCGGTTGCCAAATTGCATTATCTCTTATAGTCTCCGAGATATGGACTATCGATAATTTACACCTTAGGCTCTGCTTCTAACTTGGGCCCAAATTGTAAAATGGTCTTATCTATTGGCGATTTCGTTCCAATTCACATTCCAAGTAATATTCGGCATGCTAATTACATTGCCGGTTGCCAAATTGCATTATCTCTTATAGTTTCCGAGATATGGACTATCGATAATATACACCTTAGGCTCTGCTTCTAACTTGGGCCCAAATTGTAAAATGGTCTTATCTATTGGCGATTTCGTTCCAATTCACACTCCAAGTAATATTCGGCATGCTAATTACATTGCCGGTTGCGAAATTGCATTATCTCTTATAGTTTCCGAGATATGGACTATCAATAATTTACACCTTAGGCTCTGCTTCTAACTTGTTCCCAAATTGTAAAATGGTCTTATCTATTGGCGATTTCGTTCCAATTCACATTCCAAGTAATATTCGGCATGCTAATTACATTGCCGGTTGCCAAATTGCATTATCTCTTATAGTTTCCGAGATATGGACTATGGATAATTTACACCTTAGGCTCTGCTTCTAACTTGGGCCCAAATTGTAAAATGGTCTTATCTATTGGCGATTTCGTTCCAATTCACATTCCAAGTAATATTCGGCATGCTAATTACATTGCCGGTTGCCAAATTGCATTATCTCTTATAGTTTCCGAGATATGGACTATCGATAATTTACACCTTAGGCTCTGCTTCTAACTTGGGCCCAAATTGTAAAATGGTCTTATCTATTGGCGATTTCGTTCCAATTCACATTCCAAGTAATATTCGGCATGCTAATTACATTGCCGGTTGCCAAATTGCATTATCTCTTATAGTTTCCGAGATATGGACTATCGATAATTTACACCTTAGGCTCTGCTTCTAACTTGGGCCCAAATTGTAAAATGGTCTTCTCTATTGGCGATTTCGTTCCAATTCACATTCTAAGTAATATTCGGCATGCTAATTACATTGCCGGTTGCCAAATTGCATTATCTCTTATAGTTTCCGAGATATGGACTATCGATAATTTACACCTTAGGCTCTGCTTCTAACTTGGGCCCAAATTGTAAAATGGTCTTATCTATTGGCGATTTCGTTCCAATTCACATTCCAAGTAATATTCGGCATGCTAATTACATTGCCGGTTGCCAAATTGCATTATCTCTTATAGTTTCCGAGATATGGACTATCGATAATTTACACCTTAGGCTCTGCTTCTAACTTGGGCCCAAACTGTAACATGGTCTTATCTATTGGCGATTTCGTTCCAATTCACACTCCAAGTAGTATTCGGCATGCTAATTACATTGCCGGTTGCCAAATTGCATTATCTCTTATAGTTTCCGAGATATGGACTATCGATAATTTACACCTTAGGCTCTGCTTCTAACTTGGGCCCAAATTGTAAAATGGTCTTATCTATTGGCGATTTCGTTCCAATTCACATTCCAAGTAATATTCGGCATGCTAATTACATTGCCAGTTGCCAAATTGCATTATCTCTTATAGTTTCCGAGATATGGACTATGGATAATTTACACCTTAGGCTCTGCTTCTAACTTGGGCCAAAATTGTAAAATGGTCTTATCTATTGGCGATTTCGTTCCAATTCACATTCCAAGTAATATTCGGCATGCTAATTACATTGCCGGTTGCCAAATTGCATTATCTCTTATAGTTTCCGAGATATGGACTATCGATAATTTACATCTTAGGCTCTGCTTCTAACTTGGGCCCAAATTGTAAAATGGTCTTATCTATTGGCGATTTCGTTCCAATTCACATTCCAAGTAATATTCGGCATGCTAATTACATTGCCGGTTGCCAAATTGCATTATCTCTTATAGTTTCCGAGATATGGACTATCGATAATTTACACCTTAGGCTCTGCTTCTAACTTTTGCCCAAATTGTAAAATGGTCTTATCTATTGCCGATTTCGATTCCAATTCACATTCCAAGTAATATTCGGCATGCTAATTACATTGCCGGTTGCCAAATTGCATTATCTCTTATAGTTTCCGAGATATGGACTATCGATAATTTACACCTTAGGCTCTGCTTCTAACTTGGGCTCAAATTGTAAAATGGTCTTATCTATTGGCGATTTCATTCCAATTCACATTCCAAGTAATATTCGGCATGCTAATTACATTGCCGGTTGCCAAATTGCATTATCTCTTATAGTTTCCGAGATATGGACTATCGATAATTTACACCTTAGGCTCTGCTTCTAACTTGGGCCCAAATTGTAAAATGGTCTTATCTATTGGCGATTTCGTTCCAATTCACATTCCAAGTAATATTCGGCATGCTAATTACATTGCCGGTTGCCAAATTGCATTATCTCTTGTAGTTTCCGAGATATGGACTATCGATAATTTACACCTTAGGCTCTGCTTCTAACTTGGGCCCAAATTGTAAAATCGCCTTATCTATAGGCGATTTCGTTCCAATTCACATTCCAAGTAATATTCGGCATGCTAATTACATTGCCGGATGCTAAATTGCATTATCTCTTATAGTTTCCGAGATATGGACTATCGATAATTTACACCTTAGGCTCTGCTTCTAACTTGGGCCCAAATTGTAAAATGGTCTTATCTATTGGCGATTTCGTTCCAATTCACATTACAAGTAATATCCGGCATGCTAATTACATTGCCCGTTGCCAAATTGAATTATCTCTTATAGTTTCCGAGATATGGACTATCGATAATTTACACCTTAGGCTCTGCTTCTAACTTGGGCCCAAATTGTAAAATAGTCTTACCTATTCTCGATTTCGTTCCAATTCACATTCCAAGTAATATTCGGCATGCTAATTACATTGCCGGTTGCCAAATTGCATTATCTCTTATAGTTTCCGAGATATGGACTATCGATAATTTACACCTTAGGCTCTGATTCTAACTTGGGCCCAAATTGTAAAATGGTCTTATCTATTGGCGATTTCGTTCCAATTCACATTCCAAGTAATATTCGGCATGCTAATTACATTGCCGGTTGCCAAATTGCATTATCTCTTGTAGTTTCCGAGATATGGATTATCGATAATTTACACCTTAGGCTCTGCTTCTAACTTGGGCCCAAATTGTAAAATCGCCTTATCTATAGGCGATTTCGTTCCAATTCACATTCCAAGTAATATTCGGCATGCTAATTACATTGCCGGTTGCCAAATTGCATTATCTCTTATAGTATCCGAGATATGGACTATCGATAATTTACACCTTAGGCTCTGCTTCTAACTTGGGCCCAAATAGTAAAATGGTCATATCTATTGGCGATTTCGTTCCAATTCACATTCCAACTAGTATTCGGCATGCTAATTACATTGCCGGTTGCCAAATTGCATTATCTCTTATAGTTTCCGAGATATGGACTATCGATAATTTACACCTTCGGCTCTACTTCTAACTTGGGCCCAAATTGTAAAATGGTCTTATCTATTGGCGATTTCGTTCCAATTCACATTCCAAGTAATATTCGGCATGCTAATTACATTGCCGGTTGCCAAATTGCATTATCTCTTATAGTTTCCGAGATATGGACTATCGATAATTTACACCTTAGGCTCTGCTTCTAACTTGTGCCCAAATTGTAAAATGGTCTTATCTATTGGCGATTTCGTTCCAATTCACACACCAAGTAATATTCGGCATGCTAATTACATTGCCGGTTGCGAAATTGCATTATCTCTTATAGTTTCCGAGATATGGACTATCAATAATTTACACCTTAGGCTCTGCTTCTAACTTGGGCCCAAATTGTAAAATGGTCTTATCTATTGGCGATTTCGTTCCAATTCACATTCCAAGTAATATTCGGCATGCTAATTACATTGCCGGTTGCCAAATTGCATTATCTCTTATAGTTTCCGAGATATGGACTATCGATAATTTACACCTTAGGCTCTGCTTCTAACTTGGGCCCAAATTGTAAAATGGTCTTATCTATTGGCGATTTCGTTCCAATTCACATTCCAAGTAATATTCGGCATGCTAATTACATTGCCGGTTGCCAAATTGCATTATCTCTTATAGTTTCCGAGATATGGACTATCGATAATTTACACCTTAGGCTCTGTTTCTAACTTGGGCCCAAATTGTAAAATGGTCTTATCTATTGGCGATTTCGTTCCAATTCACATTCCAAGTAATATTCGGCATGCTAATTACATTGCCGGTTGCCAAATTGCATTATCTCTTATAGTTTCCGAGATATGGACTATCGATAATTTACACCTTAGGCTCTGCTTCTAACTTGGGCCCAAATTGTAAAATGGTCTTACCTATTGGCGATTTCGTTCCAATTCACATTCCAAGTAATATTCGGCATGCTAATTACATTGCCGGTTGCCAAATTGCATTATCTCTTATAGTTTCCGAGATATGGACTATCGATAATTTACACCTTAGGCTCTGCTTCTAACTTGGGCCCAAATTGTAAAATGGTCTTATCTATTGGCGATTTCGTCCCAATTCACATTCCAAGTAATATTCGGCATGCTAATTACATTGCCGGTTGCGAAATTGCATTATCTCTTATAGTTTCCGAGATATGGCCTATCGATAATTTACACCTTAGGCTCTGCTTCTAACTTGGGCCCAAATTGTAAAATGGTCTTATCTATTGGCGATTTCGTTCCAATTCACATTCCAAGTAATATTCGGCATGCTAATTACATTGCCGGTTGCCAAATTGCATTATCTCTTTTAGTTTCCGAGATATGGACTATCGATAATTTACACCTTAGGCTCTGCTTCTAACTTGGGCCCAAATTGTAAAATGGTCTTATCTATTGGCGATTTCGTTCCAATTCACATTCCAAGTAATATTGGGCATGCTAATTACATTGCCGGTTGCCAAATTGCATTATCTCTTATAGTTTCCGAGATATGGACTATCGATAATTTACACCTTAGGCTCTGCTTCTAGCTTGGGCCCAAATTGTAAAATGGCCTTATCTATTGGCGATTTCGTTCCAATTCACATTCCAAGTAATATTCGGCATGCTAATTACATTGCCGGTTGCCAAATTGCATTATCTTTTATAGTTTCCGATATATGGACTATCGATAATTTACACCTTAGGCTCTGCTTCTAACTTGGGCCCAAATTGTAAAATGGTCTTATCTATTGGCGATTTCGTTCCAATTCACATTCCAAGTAATATTCGGCATGCTAATTACATTGCCGGTGGCCAAATTGAATTATCTCTTATAGTTTCCGAGATATGGACTATCGATAATTTACACCTTAGGCTCTGCTTCTAACTTGGGCTCAAATTGTAAAATGGTCTTACCTATTGGCGATTTCGTTCCAATTCACATTCCAAGTAATATTCGGCATGCTAATTACATTGCCGGTTGCCAAATTGCATTATCTCTTATAGTTTCCGAGATATGGACTATCGATAATTTACACCTTAGGCTCTGCTTCTAACTTGGGCCCAAATTGTAAAATGGTCTTATCTATTGGCGATTTCGTTCCAATTAACATTTCAAGTAATATTCGGCATGCTAATTACATTGACGGTTGCCAAATTGCATTATCTCTTATAGTTTCCGAGATATGGACTATCGATAATTTACACCTTAGGCTCTGCTTCTAACTTGGGCCCAAATTGTAATATGGTCTTATCTATTGGCGATTTCGTTCCAATTCACATTCCAAGTAATATTCGGCATGCTAATTACATTGCCGGTTGCCAAATTGCATTATCTCTTATAGTTTCCGAGATATGGACTATCGATAATTTACACCTTAGGCTCTGCTTCTAACTTGGGCCCAAATTGTAAAATGGTCTTATCTATTGGCGATTTCGTTCCAATTCACATTCCAACTAGTATTCGGCATGCTAATTACATTGCCGGTTGCCAAATTGCATTATCTCTTATAGTTTCGGAGATATGGACTATCGATAATTTACACCTTAGGCTCTGCTTCTAACTTGGGCCCAAATTGTAAAATGGTCTTATCTATTGGCGATTTCGTTCCAATTCACATTCCAAGTAATATTCGGCATGCTAATTACATTGCCGGTTGCCAAATTGCATTATCTCTTATAGTTTCCGAGATATGGACTATCGATAATTTACACCTTAGGCTCTGCTTCTAACTTGGGCCCAAATTGTAAAATGGTCTTATCTATTGGCGATTTCGTTCCAATTCACACTCCAAGTAATATTCGGCATGCTAATTACATTGCCGGTTGCGAAATTGCATTATCTCTTATAGTTTCCGAGATATGGACTATCAATAATTTACACCTTAGGCTCTGCTTCTAACTTGGGCCCAAATTGTAAAATGGTCTTATCTATTGGCGATTTCGTTCCAATTCACATTCCAAGTAATATTTGGCATGCTAATTACATTGCCGGTTGCCAAATTGCATTATCTCTTATAGTATCCGAGATATGGACTATCGATAATTTACACCTTAGGCTCTTCTTCTAACTTGGGCCCAAATTGTAAAATGGTCTTATCTATTGGCGATTTCGTTCCAATTCACATTCCAAGTAATATTCGGCATGCTAATTACATTGCCGGTTGCCAAATTGCATTATCTCTTATAGTTTCCGAGATATGGACTATCGATAATTTACACCTTAGGCTCTGTTTCTACTTGGGCCCAAATTGTAAAATGGTCTTATCTATTGGCGATTTCGTTCCAATTCACATTCCAAGTAATATTCGGCATGCTAATTACATTGCCGGTTGCCAAATTGCATTATCTCTTATAGTTTCCGAGATATGGACTATCGATAATTTACACCTTAGGCTCTGCTTCTAACTTGGGCCCAAATTGTAAAATGGTCTTACCTATTGGCGATTTCGTTCCAATTCACATTCCAAGTAATATTCGGCATGCTAATTACATTGCCGGTTGCCAAATTGCATTATCTCTTATAGTTTCCGAGATATGGACTATCGATAATTTACATCTTAGGCTCTGCTTCTAACTTGGGCCCAAATTGTAAAATGGTCTTATCTATTGGCGATTTCGTCCCAATTCACATTCCAAGTAATATTCGGCATGCTAATTACATTGCCGGTTGCGAAATTGCATTATCTCTTATAGTTTCCGAGATATGGACTATCGATAATTTACACCTTAGGCTCTGCTTCTAACTTGGGCCCAAATTGTAAAATGGTCTTATCTATTGGCGATTTCGTTCCAATTCACATTCCAAGTAATATTCGGCATGCTAATTACATTGCCGGTTGCCAAATTGCATTATCTCTTTTAGTTTCCGAGATATGGACTATCGATAATTTACACCTTAGGCTCTGCTTCTAACTTGGGCCCAAATTGTAAAATGGTCTTATCTATTGGCGATTTCGTTCCAATTCACATTCCAAGTAATATTCGGCATGCTAATTACATTGCCGGTTGCCAAATTGCATTATCTTTTATAGTTTCCGATATATGGACTATCGATAATTTACACCTTAGGCTCTGCTTCTAACTTGGGCCCAAATTGTAAAATGGTCTTATCTATTGGCGATTTCGTTCCAATTCACATTCCAAGTAATATTCGGCATGCTAATTACATTGCCGGTGGCCAAATTGAATTATCTCTTATAGTTTCCGAGATATGGACTATCGATAATTTACACCTTAGGCTCTGCTTCTAACTTGGGCTCAAATTGTAAAATGGTCTTACCTATTGGCGATTTCGTTCCAATTCACATTCCAAGTAATATTCGGCATGCTAATTACATTGCCGGTTGCCAAATTGCATTATCTCTTATAGTTTCCGAGATATGGACTATCGATAATTTACACCTTAGGCTCTGCTTCTAACTTGGGCCCAAATTGTAAAATGGTCTTATCTATTGGCGATTTCGTTCCAATTAACATTTCAAGTAATATTCGGCATGCTAATTACATTGACGGTTGCCAAATTGCATTATCTCTTATAGTTTCCGAGATATGGACTATCGATAATTTACACCTTAGGCTCTGCTTCTAACTTGGGCCCAAATTGTAATATGGTCTTATCTATTGGCGATTTCGTTCCAATTCACATTCCAAGTAATATTCGGCATGCTAATTACATTGCCGGTTGCCAAATTGCATTATCTCTTATAGTTTCCGAGATATGGACTATCGATAATTTACACCTTAGGCTCTGCTTCTAACTTGGGCCCAAATTGTAAAATGGTCTTATCTATTGGCGATTTCGTTCCAATTCACATTCCAACTAGTATTCGGCATGCTAATTACATTGCCGGTTGCCAAATTGCATTATCTCTTATAGTTTCGGAGATATGGACTATCGATAATTTACACCTTAGGCTCTGCTTCTAACTTGGGCCCAAATTGTAAAATGGTCTTATCTATTGGCGATTTCGTTCCAATTCACATTCCAAGTAATATTCGGCATGCTAATTACATTGCCGGTTGCCAAATTGCATTATCTCTTATAGTTTCCGAGATATGGACTATCGATAATTTACACCTTAGGCTCTGCTTCTAACTTGGGCCCAAATTGTAAAATGGTCTTATCTATTGGCGATTTCGTTCCAATTCACACTCCAAGTAATATTCGGCATGCTAATTACATTGCCGGTTGCGAAATTGCATTATCTCTTATAGTTTCCGAGATATGGACTATCAATAATTTACACCTTAGGCTCTGCTTCTAACTTGGGCCCAAATTGTAAAATGGTCTTATCTATTGGCGATTTCGTTCCAATTCACATTCCAAGTAATATTTGGCATGCTAATTACATTGCCGGTTGCCAAATTGCATTATCTCTTATAGTTTCCGAGATATGGACTATCGATAATTTACACCTTAGGCTCTTCTTCTAACTTGGGCCCAAATTGTAAAATGGTCTTATCTATTGGCGATTTCGTTCCAATTCACATTCCAAGTAATATTCGGCATGCTAATTACATTGCCGGTTGCCAAATTGCATTATCTCTTATAGTTTCCGAGATATGGACTATCGATAATTTACACCTTAGGCTCTGTTTCTACTTGGGCCCAAATTGTAAAATGGTCTTATCTATTGGCGATTTCGTTCCAATTCACATTCCAAGTAATATTCGGCATGCTAATTACATTGCCGGTTGCCAAATTGCATTATCTCTTATAGTTTCCGAGATATGGACTATCGATAATTTACACCTTAGGCTCTGCTTCTAACTTGGGCCCAAATTGTAAAATGGTCTTACCTATTGGCGATTTCGTTCCAATTCACATTCCAAGTAATATTCGGCATGCTAATTACATTGCCGGTTGCCAAATTGCATTATCTCTTATAGTTTCCGAGATATGGACTATCGATAATTTACATCTTAGGCTCTGCTTCTAACTTGGGCCCAAATTGTAAAATGGTCTTATCTATTGGCGATTTCGTCCCAATTCACATTCCAAGTAATATTCGGCATGCTAATTACATTGCCGGTTGCGATATTGCATTATCTCTTATAGTTTCCGAGATATGGACTATCGATAATTTACACCTTAGGCTCTTCTTCTAACTTGGGCCCAAATTGTAAAATGGTCTTATCTATTGGCGATTTCGTTCCAATTCACATTCCAAGTAATATTCGGCATGCTAATTACATTGCCGGTTGCCAAATTGCATTATCTCTTATAGTTTCCGAGATATGGACTATCGATAATTTACACCTTAGGCTCTGTTTCTACTTGGGCCCAAATTGTAAAATGGTCTTATCTATTGGCGATTTCGTTCCAATTCACATTCCAAGTAATATTCGGCATGCTAATTACATTGCCGGTTGCCAAATTGCATTATCTCTTATAGTTTCCGAGATATGGACTATCGATAATTTACACCTTAGGCTCTGCTTCTAACTTGGGCCCAAATTGTAAAATGGTCTTACCTATTGGCGATTTCGTTCCAATTCACATTCCAAGTAATATTCGGCATGCTAATTACATTGCCGGTTGCCAAATTGCATTATCTCTTATAGTTTCCGAGATATGGACTATCGATAATTTACATCTTAGGCTCTGCTTCTAACTTGGGCCCAAATTGTAAAATGGTCTTATCTATTGGCGATTTCGTCCCAATTCACATTCCAAGTAATATTCGGCATGCTAATTACATTGCCGGTTGCGAAATTGCATTATCTCTTATAGTTTCCGAGATATGGACTATCGATAATTTACACCTTAGGCTCTGCTTCTAACTTGGGCCCAAATTGTAAAATGGTCTTATCTATTGGCGATTTCGTTCCAATTCACATTCCAAGTAATATTCGGCATGCTAATTACATTGCCGGTTGCCAAATTGCATTATCTCTTTTAGTTTCCGAGATATGGACTATCGATAATTTACACCTTAGGCTCTGCTTCTAACTTGGGCCCAAATTGTAAAATGGTCTTATCTATTGGCGATTTCGTTCCAATTCACATTCCAAGTAATATTGGGCATGCTAATTACATTGCCGGTTGCCAAATTGCATTATCTCTTATAGTTTCCGAGATATGGACTATCGATAATTTACACCTTAGGCTCTGCTTCTAGCTTGGGCCCAAATTGTAAAATGGCCTTATCTATTGGCGATTTCGTTCCAATTCACATTCCAAGTAATATTCGGCATGCTAATTACATTGCCGGTTGCCAAATTGCATTATCTTTTATAGTTTCCGATATATGGACTATCGATAATTTACACCTTAGGCTCTGCTTCTAACTTGGGCCCAAATTGTAAAATGGTCTTATCTATTGGCGATTTCGTTCGAATTCACATTCCAAGTAATATTCGGCATGCTAATTACATTGCCGGTGGCCAAATTGAATTATCTCTTATAGTTTCCGAGATATGGACTATCGATAATTTACACCTTAGGCTCTGCTTCTAACTTGGGCCCAAATTGTAAAATGGTCTTACCTATTGGCGATTTCGTTCCAATTCACATTCCAAGTAATATTCGGCATGCTAATTACATTGCCGGTTGCCAAATTGCATTATCTCTTATAGTTTCCGAGATATGGACTATCGATAATTTACACCTTAGGCTCTGCTTCTAACTTGGGCCCAAATTGTAAAATGGTCTTATCTATTGGCGATTTCGTTCCAATTAACATTTCAAGTAATATTCGGCATGCTAATTACATTGACGGTTGCCAAATTGCATTATCTCTTATAGTTTCCGAGATATGGACTATCGATAATTTACACCTTAGGCTCTGCTTCTAACTTGGGCCCAAATTGTAATATGGTCTTATCTATTGGCGATTTCGTTCCAATTCACATTCCAAGTAATATTCGGCATGCTAATTACATTGCCGGTTGCCAAATTGCATTATCTCTTATAGTTTCCGAGATATGGACTATCGATAATTTACACCTTAGGCTCTGCTTCTAACTTGGGCCCAAATTGTAAAATGGTCTTATCTATTGGCGATTTCGTTCCAATTCACATTCCAACTAGTATTCGGCATGCTAATTACATTGCCGGTTGCCAAATTGCATTATCTCTTATAGTTTCCGAGATATGGACTATCGATAATTTACACCTTAGGCTCTGCTTCTAACTTGGGCCCAAATTGTAAAATGGTCTTATCTATTGGCGATTTCGTTCCAATTCACATTCCAAGTAATATTCGGCATGCTAATTACATTGCCGGTTGCCAAATTGCATTATCTCTTATAGTTTCCGAGATATGGACTATGGATAATTTACACCTTAGGCTCTGCTTCTAACTTGGGCCAAAATTGTAAAATGGTCTTATCTATTGGCGATTTCGTTCCAATTCACATTCCAAGTAATATTCGGCATGCTAATTACATTGCCGGTTGCCAAATTGCATTATCTCTTATAGTTTCCGAGATATGGACTATCGATAATTTACATCTTAGGCTCTGCTTCTAACTTGGGCCCAAATTGTAAAATGGTCTTATCTATTGGCGATTTCGTTCCAATTCACATTCCAAGTAATATTCGGCATGCTAATTACATTGCCGGTTGCCAAATTGCATTATCTCTTATAGTTTCCGAGATATGGACTATCGATAATTTACACCTTAGGCTCTGCTTCTAACTTTTGCCCAAATTGTAAAATGGTCTTATCTATTGCCGATTTCGATTCCAATTCACATTCCAAGTAATATTCGGCATGCTAATTACATTGCCGGTTGCCAAATTGCATTATCTCTTATAGTTTCCGAGATATGGACTATCGATAATTTACACCTTAGGCTCTGCTTCTAACTTGGGCTCAAATTGTAAAATGGCCTTATCTATTGGCGATTTCATTCCAATTCACATTCCAAGTAATATTCGGCATGCTAATTACATTGCCGGTTGCCAAATTGCATTATCTCTTATAGTTTCCGAGATATGGGACTATCGATAATTTACACCTTAGGCTCTGCTTCTAACTTGGGCCCAAATTGTAAAATGGTCTTATCTATTGGCGATTTCGTTCCAATTCACATTCCAAGTAATATTCGGCATGCTAATTACATTGCCGGTTGCCAAATTGCATTATCTCTTGTAGTTTCCGAGATATGGACTATCGATAATTTACACCTTAGGCTCTGCTTCTAACTTGGGCCCAAATTGTAAAATCGCCTTATCTATAGGCGATTTCGTTCCAATTCACATTCCAAGTAATATTCGGCATGCTAATTACATTGCCGGATGCTAAATTGCATTATCTCTTATAGTTTCCGAGATATGGACTATCGATAATTTACACCTTAGGCTCTGCTTCTAACTTGGGCCCAAATTGTAAAATGGTCTTATCTATTGGCGATTTCGTTCCAATTCACATTACAAGTAATATCCGGCATGCTAATTACATTGCCCGTTGCCAAATTGAATTATCTCTTATAGTTTCCGAGATATGGACTATCGATAATTTACACCTTAGGCTCTGCTTCTAACTTGGGCCCAAATTGTAAAATAGTCTTACCTATTCTCGATTTCGTTCCAATTCACATTCCAAGTAATATTCGGCATGCTAATTACATTGCCGGTTGCCAAATTGCATTATCTCTTATAGTTTCCGAGATATGGACTATCGATAATTTACACCTTAGGCTCTGTTTCTAACTTGGGCCCAAATTGTAAAATGGTCTTATCTATTGGCGATTTCGTTCCAATTCACATTCCAAGTAATATTCGGCATGCTAATTACATTGCCGGTTGCCAAATTGCATTATCTCTTGTAGTTTCCGAGATATGGATTATAGATAATTTACACCTTAGGCTCTGCTTCTAACTTGGGCCCAAATTGTAAAATCGCCTTATCTATAGGCGATTTCGTTCCAATTCACATTCCAAGTAATATTCGGCATGCTAATTACATTGCCGGTTGCCAAATTGCATTATCTCTTATAGTATCCGAGATATGGACTATCGATAATTTACACCTTAGGCTCTGCTTCTAACTTGGGCCCAAATAGTAAAATGGTCATATCTATTGGCGATTTCGTTCCAATTCACATTCCAACTAGTATTCGGCATGCTAATTACATTGCCGGTTGCCAAATTGCATTATCTCTTATAGTTTCCGAGATATGGACTATCGATAATTTACACCTTCGGCTCTACTTCTAACTTGGGCCCAAATTGTAAAATGGTCTTATCTATTGGCGATTTCGTTCCAATTCACATTCCAAGTAATATTCGGCATGCTAATTACATTGCCGGTTGCCAAATTGCATTATCTCTTATAGTTTCCGAGATATGGACTATCGATAATTTACACCTTAGGCTCTGCTTCTAACTTGTGCCCAAATTGTAAAATGGTCTTATCTATTGGCGATTTCGTTCCAATTCACACACCAAGTAATATTCGGCATGCTAATTACATTGCCGGTTGCGAAATTGCATTATCTCTTATAGTTTCCGAGATATGGACTATCAATAATTTTACACCTTAGGCTCTGCTTCTAACTTGGGCCCAAATTGTAAAATGGTCTTATCTATTGGCGATTTCGTTCCAATTCACATTCCAAGTAATATTCGGCATGCTAATTACATTGCCGGTTGCCAAATTGCATTATCTCTTATAGTTTCCGAGATATGGACTATCGATAATTTACACCTTAGGCTCTGCTTCTAACTTGGGCCCAAATTGTAAAATGGTCTTATCTATTGGCGATTTCGTTCCAATTCACATTCCAAGTAATATTCGGCATGCTAATTACATTGCCGGTTGCCAAATTGCATTATCTCTTATAGTTTCCGAGATATGGACTATCGATAATTTACACCTTAGGCTCTGTTTCTAACTTGGGCCCAAATTGTAAAATGGTCTTATCTATTGGCGATTTCGTTCCAATTCACATTCCAAGTAATATTCGGCATGCTAATTACATTGCCGGTTGCCAAATTGCATTATCTCTTATAGTTTCCGAGATATGGACTATCGATAATTTACACCTTAGGCTCTGCTTCTAACTTGGGCCCAAATTGTAAAATGGTCTTACCTATTGGCGATTTCGTTCCAATTCACATTCCAAGTAATATTCGGCATGCTAATTACATTGCCGGTTGCCAAATTGCATTATCTCTTATAGTTTCCGAGATATGGACTATCGATAATTTACACCTTAGGCTCTGCTTCTAACTTGGGCCCAAATTGTAAAATGGTCTTATCTATTGGCGATTTCGTCCCAATTCACATTCCAAGTAATATTCGGCATGCTAATTACATTGCCGGTTGCGAAATTGCATTATCTCTTATAGTTTCCGAGATATGGCCTATCGATAATTTACACCTTAGGCTCTGCTTCTAACTTGGGCCCAAATTGTAAAATGGTCTTATCTATTGGCGATTTCGTTCCAATTCACATTCCAAGTAATATTCGGCATGCTAATTACATTGCCGGTTGCCAAATTGCATTATCTCTTTTAGTTTCCGAGATATGGACTATCGATAATTTACACCTTAGGCTCTGCTTCTAACTTGGGCCCCAAATTGTAAAATGGTCTTATCTATTGGCGATTTCGTTCCAATTCACATTCCAAGTAATATTGGGCATGCTAATTACATTGCCGGTTGCCAAATTGCATTATCTCTTATAGTTTCCGAGATATGGACTATCGATAATTTACACCTTAGGCTCTGCTTCTAGCTTGGGCCCAAATTGTAAAATGGCCTTATCTATTGGCGATTTCGTTCCAATTCACATTCCAAGTAATATTCGGCATGCTAATTACATTGCCGTTTGCCAAATTGCATTATCTTTTATAGTTTCCGATATATGGACTATCGATAATTTACACCTTAGGCTCTGCTTCTAACTTGGGCCCAAATTGTAAAATGGTCTTATCTATTGGCGATTTCGTTCCAATTCACATTCCAAGTAATATTCGGCATGCTAATTACATTGCCGGTGGCCAAATTGAATTATCTCTTATAGTTTCCGAGATATGGACTATCGATAATTTACACCTTAGGCTCTGCTTCTAACTTGGGCTCAAATTGTAAAATGGTCTTACCTATTGGCGATTTCGTTCCAATTCACATTCCAAGTAATATTCGGCATGCTAATTACATTGCCGGTTGTCAAATTGCATTATCTCTTATAGTTTCCGAGATATGGACTATCGATAATTTACACCTTAGGCTCTGCTTCTAACTTGGGCCCAAATTGTAAAATGGTCTTATCTATTGGCGATTTCGTTCCAATTAACATTTCAAGTAATATTCGGCATGCTAATTACATTGACGGTTGCCAAATTGCATTATCTCTTATAGTTTCCGAGATATGGACTATCGATAATTTACACCTTAGGCTCTGCTTCTAACTTGGGCCCAAATTGTAATATGGTCTTATCTATTGGCGATTTCGTTCCAATTCACATTCCAAGTAATATTCGGCATGCTAATTACATTGCCGGTTGCCAAATTGCATTATCTCTTATAGTTTCCGAGATATGGACTATCGATAATTTACACCTTAGGCTCTGCTTCTAACTTGGGCCCAAATTGTAAAATGGTCTTATCTATTGGCGATTTCGTTCCAATTCACATTCCAACTAGTATTCGGCATGCTAATTACATTGCCGGTTGCCAAATTGCATTATCTCTTATAGTTTCGGAGATATGGACTATCGATAATTTACACCTTAGGCTCTGCTTCTAACTTGGGCCCAAATTGTAAAATGGTCTTATCTATTGGCGATTTCGTTCCAATTCACATTCCAAGTAATATTCGGCATGCTAATTACATTGCCGGTTGCCAAATTGCATTATCTCTTATAGTTTCCGAGATATGGACTATCGATAATTTACACCTTAGGCTCTGCTTCTAAGTTGGGCCCAAATT